>NC_142519.1:40216612-40236612 GCF_964205215.1 Stylophora pistillata | reverse complement strand
TGTATGATTTTTTTTGGAATGAAACACTTTTTTCCAGTTCTTCTTTGAAGTTTTCTTTGACTCCTTTTTTTGGAAGTTTTTATACCTAACTTTTCTAAGTCAAAATTTAGCGAAAATTTACGAACTCCCATTCCATTGTTTCAGTGTGAATGTTGGCACACTCTTCTGCAAACATAAACCCTTTAGACCCAAGAGTGACCTGTATCTAATTTCTCCTTACAACATCATTCCCGAATCACACATCAAGGTCAGGAGATATATGGAAATGATCACCAAGTAAAGAAGCTCTTGATTGCTACACAAATTCTCCCTGCCAGCACCACAGGAAATGTATCGAGACAATAAGCAGTTAAGCAATTTCATAGCAATGGCATAACACCAGTTAACCTCCAATAATGAAGTTTCGTACTTAGTCTTTCAGTCGTAAAAAACCTATTTCCAATTTATCCACGGTAACATTATTTATTATTAAAAGACTAGTGTAGTGTTTTGCAAGGGTTTCCAGCCCTTCTGTCTGCCGACTCATGCTTCTATCTCGCGTTCAGACTTTCCTATTTCATCAGACAACCGTCAGAATCTGTTTGGTGTATTGGACATGTATGGTTTTTTAACTGATAATCTAATTCGAGAGGGAAATTTTTCGGGAGACTAGTTAAAGTACTAATTAACAATTGGTGCATGCTTTAGCGTGCACTATCGAGTTATGGAGCACGCGGGAAGTATGGAGAGCACGAAAGAAGCGTAAGAGTTGCCCGAGGCGATAGCCGAGGGCAACTCTAGCTTCTTGAGTGCTCTCCAAACTTCCCACGTGCTCCATAACTCGATAGTGCACAGCTGAAAGCATGAACCAATTGTTTTAGAACATAGCCGGTAGAATTGTGCATCAAATCCGACGGGAAAAATGGACAACAATATCAGTTGAAGCGAAACGTGACGGCGCTGATGCCGGGTCTCTTTTTCCTTTGTTTTTCTCTTTTTCTGCCTCATTTAAGAACTCTAACCCAAGGGAAAAGGTCGAAACATTGTCTTCGTTTTCGGACTAGTAGGCCGAGTTTCTGTTTGTATCCATTATTGTCGCGAAATATATTATTTTTCCCGCGCTAACAATCGGCCGCTCGCGCGAAAAAAAATTTCTGGCGAAGCGATTTGCTGACGCTGTCAGCTTGCACTATCGGGATTTTGAGCACGCTTACAATTATTGAATTTGATTGCGCGGTTCTGCTAGCTATGTTCTAACAACCTATAACCTGAAAAAGAAATTACTAAAAGACTAACTCCAATTATTTGTACCTAGGGCGGAATGGAAGATTTTTGAAACTCCACGGGGAAAGTCAGAAGCGAAACTGAGCCGGGAATTAAGACTGACACTTGGAGACCACAGAGCACGATCTTCCTTTAAAATTTAAGGAGAGACAAAAAAGCTTGTTGATGGGATCTTTATATTCTACTCGTACTCCTACTATCGTTTCTCTCTTTGAACCTCAGCCTTTCTTTAGGGGGTTCACTTCCCGTATGGTCTGTTGATCATTCAACGGACAAATCTGATTCAAATCGTTTTGAACAGCCCTTCAACAACTGAAATGTTTTCCAAGTTACCTTTCAGCTATGAGATTGTGTTTAAACTATTGAACTCCATGATGGTTCAATTATTAGATAACAAAAAAAAAATGAGAGATGAAATATTATTAATTTCTTTTTAATTAGGTACTAAATGGCCTGACAATAACTTAAAGAACATTTAACACTTCTAAAAACATCCTCACTTGGGTTACACTTTTGTAATAATTTTTCCTTTCATTTTTGTTCAAGCTCCAACAAAATTAACTTAAGTCATGCATTAACAGCAAATGTGAGTAAATAAATGAGGCAGATGAACATGCATTATCTGACCTGTGCACTTAATACATATGTGCGGTGGAGTAAATACGATTAGTGGCTTAGCATTGTCATAACAAAGAAGCCACCTAGTAAATAATACACTAGGACTTAAGTCAATAAATAATAAGTAAGACATGCAACTGGATGCTGAGTTAATAGTTAAGTCATGTTTGTAAGTACTTGTAAACTTAATAATATTGGAATAAGATAAGTTGCGGAAACTTCTGACAACACGAGCGGCGCAATATGACCGTAAGCATGCTTTCACGAGATCTTATTCCGCATACCAAATTCCCTCCCTTTCGGACACCCTGGACGATCAAACAGTGCCGAACAAACATCACGAGTGCGAGTTAGTTACTTTGATTTTTTTTCGATCATTTTTTCTGAAAATGTTCTTGGTTAAGTAAATGAACTATTTCCATGACACAACAGTATGTAATCTTTCTACTTCTATTGCAATAATTAGAACTAAAAGGACTTGATAAGTCAGTGCTACCCGTTACAAACGTGTGTCCAGCACCATATCATCTTCTTCGTCTTGCTCTGTTGAATAAAAGCAACCAATTATCAAGACACTTCAGTTATACATTGTTACCTTAAAAAAAATAACAATAAGTTTTGGAATAACGAAGAAGTTTTTCTTCCACCCAACGTGATGAACGAAAAATTAATTCCCCAAAACTTTAGAAATTAGCGGAAACGGAGGCCGGGTAAAACATACCTTCGTCCATAATCTGCTCGTGTCGTGGTGATTCATCTTCCATAGACTCTTCACCCCGATGTTGGGAGTCCTCGTTATCTCGTTTTGACTGCTGTTTTTTGTCCTGCAGTTGAACTTGATTTACTTCCTCAGACACTGCTCTTGGTTTCTCTTGTTCAATTTCTACCTGTTTTGGACCTTTGTGGTCCTTTTCTCGCCATTCTTGATTAGAATCAACTTGCTGATTTTCGGTTTCTTCGTGTTTCTCTTCTTGCTCTTGTTCATCTTGCTCATTTTCTTCTTGTTGCTGTTCACTTTCTTTTTTATTTCTTTTCGACTTCTCGTCGTTTTTAGAATCAACCTCTGGCCCATGGTCGACTTTCAGTTCTTTTTCCTCTTCTTTCCAAGTGCGCTTCTGTTTGGATTCTTGGCCTTCCCCTTTTGGCTCTTCTTCAACAGTTTCATCTTGCTCACGCTCAGGTTTTTCATGTTCTTCTTTCAGCTCTTGGTCTACTGGCTGCTGTTTACTAACTTCTTTGTTTCCCTTCAAATGACCACGTCCAACTTCCAGCTTTGTGCTAGATTCTTTGCGCTCATCGTTTGGTGCTTCGTCTCGTTTTGATTCAACTTGCTCCTGTTTACTGGTTTCGTCTTGGCCCTGTTTTGGTTCTTCGTCTTGTTCTCGTTCAGTTTGCTGCTGTTCAGTAGGTTCGTCTTGGCCTTGTTTTGGTTCTTCGTCTTGTTCTCTTTTAACTTGCTGCTGTCCAGTAAGTTCGTCTTGGCCTTGTTTTGGTTCTTCGTCTTGTTCAGGCTCAACTTGCCGTGGCTCAGTGGGTTCCTCGTTTTCTTCGCCTGACCCTGCATGTTGTTCCCTCTCTACCCGTTCTTCCTGCAACTCGTCCTCACTATCAACAGCGCTCCCCATTTCTTCTAGATTTTGTACTGTGTTCGATAAAGAAAACACAAAAAGAGAATAAGATTACAAAGTGCTCTCTCTCGTGGCTTTAGTTCGCTCGATCGCCAGATTTGTTGAATAAGCCGCGTTGTGCTTTTTGCATTTGGTAACCGTATCGTGTAACTTCTCCATCCTTAGTCATTTGCGCGCGTCCCGCTTTTGATCTTTCCGAATATCTCTTTTCTCTTTAAGAGTGAATGTTACCAATGGTCACACCTTTGGTGGCAACAGCTGAAAAATAAATTTCGCCCATATTTAAAAGTTAGGTAGGTCTCAATGAGAAATAAATCACTGCATACTCCGTTTGGCTGAATATCGACTTATTTTCGAGAAAATCGATAATAACTGAGTTCCGCCAAAATGCCGCTTTTGAAGCTCAAAATTTCACACGAGTCTTGGAGAGTCGCGCCACGAATTGAAAACAGTCACTTGGACCAGTGAAAAGTACCAAATCTTGAAAAACAACATTCAATATAGGTTGACGGCAATTTGAACAATTCTTGATAGTTTATTTACACAATCTAATTGAATTTATCCGATCATCTTCTAGCTAGATCAAAAATAGGTCAAAGGTAGCCCGTTACTGATTAAACTATGTGCTAAACAAATTCATCGACTGAGAATCTGGCTTTTGGAAGGCGAAATGTAGTTCTGTTCGATCTCCGAAGGAATTTTTGGGGATATGATTCGGCGTGATATGTTGACGATGCCATCAGTTAGCAGAAAATGTACATATCCACACGCAAACACGGTTGTTTCGCATTTTACATCGAAACTACACCTTTTTCAACAGAATATCATCTTACCCTCCCTGTTGATGTATCACAAAAGAGGATTGCAGTCCTGGAAATCTTGCATCGATCGCTCTCAAAGTAGCGATGTAACTTATAAGGATAGTCTCCTCATAATGATTGTTTGAAAGAACTACTCTTTGCCTTGCAAAAGCCAGATTTTTAGTCGATTACTCTGTTTATGTAGTTTTCGTACACTAATTTATTAATTATATTTTTTTTGTAAATAATCTTGAATTGTTATTAAACGAAGTGTGTATCCATGAGCTTTTCTTAAAATTTTACAAGACATTTTCACCCATTTTTTTCCATTTTTAAGCATTTTATCATAATTTTTGTATATGCTTTTAGAGATTATAGTGAATAAAAGTTTTTCTTTTCCACGATGATACATGTAACTTAATAAATAATGATGAAAGGTAGTCATACTAATAAAATTAGATTGTGTCTACAAATAATCAAGAACCTAAATTTAATTGTTGTTTTTCAAGATTTGGTACCTTTCATCGGTCCAAGTGTTTTAAATTGGTAACGCGAGGTTCGTCTAAGATTTTGAGCTTCTAAAGCGGCGTTTCGGCGGAATTCAGTTATTATCGATTTTCTCGAAAATAAATCGATATTCAGCCAAACGAAGTATGCAGTGCTTTGTTTCACTGTAAGGCCCACCTGACTTGAAAAAGTGAGCTGAATCGATGTTTCGGCTGTTGCCACATTTCGAAACTGTTCAATTTTTGGCCACATTTGCCCCTAGGAAAGGATTAAGACACAGGTCAACACTCTGGCCATAATGGCAATTTACAATACAAGCCCGGAAAAATGAATCACAGGAGTAGCGAGAGCGTTTTAAAATAAAGGGCCACTAGCAGAAAGATAATTAGAAGTCAGCAAGCTTATTAACTAGAATCTTTGGCTCATACCAAGGTCTTTACAACACTAGCAGACAAGATAAGTATGTAATCGTGGCTCACCACTATGTAATACAACAACTTCAAACTTAAAAGGAGTGAGGAGAAAAATGACTCATTAGATTCGCCCCACATAGCAATAGGTATAAACAAATCTAAATAAATAAGGAATAAAACCTCCTCTTATGAGGCCGATTTGTTTAAAGCCTACAGAAAAGACGGCGTGCGTTTAGGTTTGTTTTGACACGCGGGGGAGGATATATGGCGGTCAGCCGCTTTCGTCCCGAGTTCTATTTGACGAAATTACAAACAAACAATTTCACAAGACAGTAAATTGTTGAATTCACAATAGAAATGACGAAGCTTGTACACTCACTGAAAATTAGTCAATAATAACCCACTAGGAGCCTGTAATGGCATTCTCTTTGTTAGCTGTCCTCAAGCTCTACTGAGCAAACTTAGCGAAGCTAGCGCTTCCAGTACTGTTATGTGACGTCATATTGGCAGTGATCATTTGACGGCGGCTTATACCAGAGAGCGATAGAGCCACCCCCTCCCTCCTAGGTGATGTAGATAATTACACAAAATATCATTATAAACTCACACTTCATTTACTGGGTGTAATGTAAAGAATTGTACCTTGTGTGGAGTAAAGGCTGACATAGTGTGCTTCAGGGACGTGTCCCAACACAAGTGTCCTGCCTCTGTCAACAGGGCATTGTGGCCGTAAGACAACATCGTGAGAAGCGTTAAGACTGCTGACCACACGAATGCAAGTTTTGTAGCAGTTTGCTGCGGCACATAGAATTACATGGTCACCCCATGCGCCATCTTGCTCCATGTACGTTAAGTATTCAGCCCATGATTGATGCCCATGGACGAAGTGAAACAGATCTGTTCCATTCGTCTGTGAGAAAAGTAAAATAGAGAACGAAACTTGGAGTGTAAAGTTAATGGTACACTGGACCAGGTTGAGTACGTTGGAAGGAGTCATCGAATGAGAAAATAATAGATACTAAACAACAGTAAGAACAGATAATAACATATCAGAGTAATGATCACAAGGATCTGAATTGGATGTAGCAGTCTCAACTCCTGAATTTTCCCTGCGAAACATCGAATATCTAATGTCCACCTTACCCAGAGTCAAGGTTATCCAATTAGGATTGTCCCTTCTAGGGGAGATTCAAGTGCGAAGTACTTTTAAAAAAACCTCGGGTTGGCAGCTTTCTCAACAAGGCAGAGCCCTTTCATTTTATCAAGGAGGTTTGAATTCATCCGTGACACGGACATGGTCTATAAAAAAAGACACTTGAACAAGACAGCGTTTTTTTTACGAGCAATCCAGAAGTATTGAACAATTATTCTCCGAAATAAATGGTGAATAGGGGTGAGTATCTTCCGAGGCAAAGAGGCAAAGTAATTTATCCATTACTTTCACCGACGCTTAGGTAGAAAATAATTTACGTTTATACCAGAAGACGATGAATGGTACTTGCCAATCACTTACCAAGGAGCGCGCGGTGTGATTTATACTAAATGATGATTTCAAGGTATTTATGATTCTTATTATCCCCTACAGGAGGAGTAGTGATGTGTTGACCAGTTGGCCTACATGTGGATCCAACCTTTATGGTGCTCCTAAAGTAACAGTGTTTAACACAGAGTGTAAGACATCCACTTACTAGTTTAGGGTTTTTTCTGAGGTACTGGACCAATATTTGTCTTAATTCGTCATACTTGATTTTGATTCTCTTAGCAATTTCCAGTTGATCTGACAAAGCATAGAACATGCAATTTCCTGATCCTTCATTGTCGACGATTCTAAAGCCCTTGTCTGAAGCAATTTTCTTCAACTCAGTTTTTAGGTCTGTCTTGTCATTGACTTTGCTTGCATCGAGTTGCATCTGCTGAAGCTGAGCAATTAACTCAGCAGAACCTAAGTGAACAAACGGATGGATGAACAGAGGATAAATACCACATGCTCGTGATTTAAGGAGGCCAAAACAGAAGAACTCTTCGTTATAAATACTTTTTGTCTAGGTTTCCACGAGTTCTTAATAATAAGTTTCTTTGATATATAGAGGAACGTTATAGAAAAGGAAGTAAAAAGTAATTCTTAGCCAACTGAGGTACTTCAGGTTGGTTTTCACGTAAATTGGGGTCAAAATGGCAAATATCACTTAGAATAACTAGATAACTCTCCGCAAACTCATCCAGATCAGAAATTCAGAGGAACGAGATTTTGTTTAGACTAGCGTTTGAACACAGCGAGGTGTCCATTTCAGCACGTCTCACTTGTTCTAAACATCATTGAGAGGCAGTCTCTCTAAAGGCGGTAAAGTGCATTTCGGCAACATTCGGCAACATTCCGCTCGGTTCGCGGTTCGGTTGAAGACTTATATCTAAACAAAAGATCTCTTGAAGTAATTACAGCCTTCTTTTCAACGAATTGGGTATAGAGAAACCCCGTAAACAATCGTTATCAGGAGGTGTTGACTATTCTTCCGAGTTATATCACTATTGTGAGAGCGATGCAACAATTTCAGAACTGCAATCCTCCAGTGTGATACAGCAACATGAAGGATGAATGAATATTATGTTGAAAAAACCGTGTGGTGAAATGCGAAACAATCGAGTTTGCGTGTGTATGTATACATTTTCGACTAACTGAAGGCACTGTCAAATCAACGCATTTCATCCAATTTTAAAATTTAATGAAATCGCACTGAAACATTTCCCCAAAAACTCCTTCCAAGATTGAAAAGGACTACACTTCACCTTCCAAAAGCCAGATTTTCAGTGGATAATTTTGTTTAGCACATAGTTAAATAACGGGTTACTCTTGATCTATTTTTAATCAAATTAGATGAAGGTCGGATAAATTCACTTAGTTTGTGTATACAAAACAATTAACAATGACTCAAATTGCTGTCAACATATGTTTTGATGTTGTTTTACAAGACTTGGTACTTTTCATCGTGGCGCGACGTTCCGAGATCCGTCTAAGAAAATTTCAGCTTCTAAAGCGGCATTTGGTGGAATTCAGTTATTATCGATTTTCTCGAAAATAAATTGATATTCAGCCAAACGAAGGATGCAGTTCTTTCTTTCACTGTAAGGCCTACCCAACTTGAGAATATGAGCCGAATCGATTTTTTGGCTGTTGCCACGATATTGCGAAAGTGTGCGATTCTTGGCCACATTTGCTCTTTTTACCTTATCAAAACCATTATTTCTACAATTTTAACTGTCGAAGAAACAAGTAAATTTTATTTTGCTATGCGTCTGTTCAATGATGATATACGGGGCGCAACGGAGTGTCTGTAATGTTCTAAGCCCATTTTTCAGTGAGCAATTTCAGAATAGACCCATGGCAATATGGAATCCATTTGTTTTTGTAATAAAAATAGAAATATTGTCAATGGTGACTTTGTCTATGGATATTTTCTTCTCTAGATCATACCAAGAATCAATTAAATTAGATTCAAACTTACTATACATGTACAACGGAAACTTGCAGTCATTAAAGTGTTTCAAACTATGGATGATTGTAAACTTCAAGCGGAAGGTCAAATTTCTTTTTACACCTTCGTTAGAATATAAAAAATTGGAAAAAAACGTCAGCTGGAACTTTCTCAGCTACATAAATTCCTCATTGTTCTTTGATCATTCTGTTCTGTTCTTGGTTTTTGACTGCCAGATGTTGCATTCTCAAATTTGTTGCAGTCTGTGGATAAGTGAATTGAGTGCGTACCTTCTTTGATAGCTCTCATTTCCATTCCCTGGTCTTTAGCTGGCACAAAATAATAACACAAGCGACAAAAACGTCAGCAACAAACATATTGTTCACTCATGAGGTAGTCATATTTTTCAATGAGACTGAGTCTAACTAAGTGTTAACATGAAATAAACAAGCTTGTTATTAAATATAGATACCTGTCTATTTCTTATTCACTTGACTTATGGGTCAATTTGATTTATAAACACGCGGCATATCTGTTCTTAGAACTATTTTATACGTAGCCTTATTACATGAAACAGAAACAAAAAATGAAAAAACGGGGAATAACACTATACAAAATGACGAAAGATTAGTTAAAATTGTTAAAGGTTACCTTCATTTTGATTTCGGCCGAGTTTTGCTATCAGATAATCCCACAACGGTCGGAGTTTGGCATTGATGACACCTCGAACCTTAATACATCGAAAAAAAAAAAAACAAAAAACACACAGTTGTAATCAGTACACATTGCTTTCTCCCCACTCCCCATATTAAACCTTCGAGTCTTTGATTTCCCCTCGAATGCGAATGAATATAGAAAAGGCAAAATTAAACTTAATCGCCGAAGATATATTTTTCAACCGTTCAAATAATGACCTCGTGTACCTGTGGGGTAGAAAAGGTGTAGAGAATGGGATTGATGGCAGAGTTAACCGGCAGAACAAAGACTGCGATCCAAACTGCCAGGTCACCACGTACACGGAAGGACTTTTCCAGGAGAGACCTCACTCCAATCACCACGATAGGCAACCAGCAGACACAGTCGGTAAGAACGATGAAGAACACTCTTTTGGCGAGCGAGGCCTCCCTCCTCAGATCGGCTGCCCTCTGCTTTGCTTTCATTTTCCTTTCTCTTTCGGTTCCTTGCTTAGCCAGGCGCCGGTTTGATGCGCAGGACTTAAAGATTATCATTGAGTAGGCCACAATGACAAATAACACAAGGGAAAAGTTTAGACCAACAAACATGGCAACAGAGTACTCCCAGCCTGAGGGCTTATCAGCAGAAAGCTGCAATGGGAGACAAACAACTGATCTGCCATAAAAATGATGACCCTTCTGGCGACTACCAAAGTAATCGAAGCCTACCGTGGGAATAAACGCAATTATACCACCAGCAATCCAGATAAAGACGCACAGAAGGTGGGTAACCTTAATTGTAAGAGACTTTCCGCTGTAGGGGTACAGAATATTTTTAAGCCGGTCGGCAGAGAGCAAGCAGATGAGCATCAAGGACACCTCGCTTGACAATACGGAAAGGGAACCTGTCATCTGACATGGCAAACTTGAACGCCAATAATAGTCATGCAAGAAATATTGCCCTGCCCAATTGGCATCCATCACACCTATAATGATCAGGTAGACACCCATCAGTCCATCAGACCCGGCCAAATTTATCAACATGATAGCCTGTATCTTGTTTTTCTCCTTTGTTTCCTTAAACACCAACCGCCACACGATCACAAACACAGCACCAACCAGTGTCATAATTCCTACAACCCAGAGACAAATCCTTGGAGCTCGATCTTTGAACATCCTTTCACAACTTGCAAAGCTGTCGACATAAGCAAAGTCGCAATCCGCGTCCTCCTTCCTCAAATGGCAACACATCAGGTTGGTGTCTACAGTCCTACGGTTTATAAAAAGTTGAAATGGATCACAAAAGTGGAAAAAAAATGGGAACTTTTGATTCGTCACAATATCTGAATTTAAGACGAAGAAAGGGTGATAGTAATACTCTACATGCTGCCTTATTGTATACAGACAAATGAAATTCTTCAGTTAAACATCTCCAGACATCGTGAATATTCTACTGACTTACGTTGTTATCAAATTTTTCATGTTCGAGAAGAAACCATCGGGTAGTTCTCGCATTTGGTTGTAATGGAAGTAACTGCAATTTAAAGGAGACCGATTCAATTTAACACCAATATTTCATAAAGATACTGCTGTTTTAACCCTAAGTATTTTCAAGCTTTTGGATTCTCTTCTTTCCTTTGCTCCACCCAATCCTCGCTTCACCCCAAAAATTCAACTCTTAACACTTCATGAGACTCCCTGGGATTCAAGGGAGAAGGAATGAACGGATGGGTATACCATTGTCAAAGAGCAAATCTGCCTCAGTTTCGTTGATACCCATACAGTTAGGAGCCTAAGTAATGGAAAAAATGGGCATTTTAGAGGACGAGAGCGAAAGTAACCAAGACATCCTTTTCAACATAGTCACACTTAACTTAATAAGAATAATTCGTTACTGAGTACGTAAAACACACTTAATATCTAGAAATATGTATACATACGATATTATTGTAATCTACTTGAGAGGGGACGTTAAATTGAGAGGAAGCCCTCACTTAGTTTTTCCCAAAAGTTTTCCAGTGGTCAGATGTGATTATTTTAAGGAGTATAAAATTCGCGCGTGATTAACGGTATGAACTGCCTAACCTTATTTTAACACTCGTAGAAGTATCTATGGGTAATTCGAATAACGCAATTCTCAACTTGCATGACTCGGCCCATTGGATTACGTGTCCGTGAAGAAGGGGGGGGGGGAACGCTAATCCGAGAACTAAGCACACTGTCTCAATTGAATGTGGAATGAACTCTTGATGAAGTTTAATCACACGTACGCCTTGAATAGTAACAGTTTTTTCAAACTCACAGGAATCGAATACTTGGCGCGATATCTTTGAATTGCTCGTTGCTCACTATGCGGATTTTGTTGAAATAAAAGCTCCTACAAATAAAAATAGAATGAAAGAGCAACTCGTAAATGACAAACATGAAAACATAAATTTAGATTAAAAGAAGAAAGCAGAATGGGTGACTGAGAGTGAGTACGAGTAACACCGAATGACCACGAGTGACCACAAATGACCACTAGTAACCCTGGCTGGTCGTGATTGACCACGAGTTACCACGAGTAACCAGAAGTGACCAAAAGTGACCAAGAGCGACTACGAGTGACCACAAGTGGGTAAGAGTGGCCACGAGTGACCTCAAGTGGGTAAGAGTGACCACGAGTGACCACGAGTAACCCCGCGTGACCGTGATTGACCACAAGTAACCAGGGCCCCGTTGTTCAAAAGACAGGTTAAACTAACGTCTGGTTAGGCCTAACCGGAGGTTAAATTTCCTAACCGTGAGTTTGCTAACTCGCTGTTAACTCGCATTGTTCGAAGCGCGGTTAGAGGACAAGTTAGCTTACCTCGGGTTAAGCGCGTTTAGCCCGCGGTTAGCATCCCATAATAAACTATTCGTACAATGTTGCCATCCTTCGATGGACTGGCATCCTACGATGGACTGGCATCCCATCCAGGGGGGAGAAGAAATACTCCTAGTCGCTTCATGCTACAGAAACCGGAGTTAAGCACCGGCCTATTGGGCCACTAGGCTCGTAAACAGACTTTGCCTTTTTTTACAATGTTGCCATGATGAGCAAGTTGCGAGCTCTGCAAAATGACTTTCTCAGCTATCTCACGCAAAGCTCGAAAACAAAATTTTAGCGCTTCAGAAATTGCTGTTTTGACGGAAAAAGTCGAAGAAAACCTTTCGCTGATACAAAGCAAGTTTACCAACAGTGTCATCAATCAGAAAAAAAATAAAATGTGGAAAAAATCGCTGATGCTGTGCAGTCTGTTAACGCTGTTGGTGTGGCAATGCGGACAACAGCCGAAGCTCGCGAGAGGTGGCGAAACTTGCCGTGGCTGGTAAAACCTGAGGGCAATTAAAACTTGATGGAGCGGTGGTTGGGCATGATTCCGTCGAGTGTTGCGACTGATATCACCGGCAACAAGATTGGTAATAAATGAAATAGACTCTCGTCGAAAGCGGTAACGAGCACGCAGCTCTTCGTCTGTGAAATCGTCCATTTCACGCTGAGTTCCGGCTCTAAATCTCCTATCTCGTGGTCGCCTTCTGCGTAAATCGCAAAACAACAAGTCCGCTATCTTTATTCCTGATTTAACAGGAGTTTAACAGTTTAACCCTGCTCACACGGTGGGTTAAATTTAACCCATCGTTTAACCCGAGGTTAGTGTTAACCTTCCGTTGAACAACGCAACGAACTTCCGCTTAAAATTTAACCCAGGGTTAGGCCGATTTAACCCTGGGCTTAGACTTAACTCTCTTTTGAACAACCGGGCCCAGGTGGTTAAGAGTGAGCACGAGTAACCCCGAGGGAGCGACCACGAATGACCACTACTCTCCATGAGTGACTCCACGTGATCAAGAGCAACTAGCTAGTATGCAGTAATCAAAGGAAGGGAAGGGTGGTGTCTTCTTCCTGCTTCCCGCCACATGAATCTTTTAACCGATTTCAATCACTCGTCACCCTTCTCCGTCAACATTTTGTCTTTGCGTTTTTCCTTTTATGTCGTTTTGTTTTATCTTTTTTTGTCCAATATCAATGGGTTTTTTATGCTATTTATGCCTCGATTTCTTTCCATTAATTTCCGTAGCTTTCTTTCTTCTGTCTTAGCGTTTATGTGGAAACGGGCTCATTACATAACAGTTTTGACAGTTGAGTAGCTCTGAGACCTGCCCTTTGAATCAAGGAGGTGATACATTCTTTGCATATGTCAGTCTCCGGAAATGGTTTATCTAAGGTGAAATCATAGGTCTTTAGATGAAGTCAGCTGATGACAAGGAAATTGTGATGTCACTCAAATTTATGACTACTTTCTTTGATGACGCGTTGTCACTCTTGGTTGTTAGTGGTCACTCGTGTCCATTCGCTGGCGATCTTGGTCACTCGTGTATACTTTTTGACACAACCTACGCAAATGACGGAGATAAAGAAGATGCCGACGAATGCGCTCTCACAAAGACCCCAGTTTTTTAGTGCTTCACTAACGTAGATTAAAAGTGATAACGAGAAACAGAGACTTACATGGACTGCATGTTAGTCAATCCTTTAAAAACTCCAGGCGGCAGGTACTGAATATTGTTTTCATAAACAGCCCTTCAACGACAAAGAAGATAGATCATGATCAGTTAAAGTACAGAAAACTCAAGAAGAAAACTTCCATTGTAGAAAAACTTTTAATGGCTTCATCGACTTTTCCATGTCTTATTACAAAATATCTTTATAATCTATGTGACACTGAAAAGTAGATTGAAAATAGACAAAAACTTCACTGCTGGGGACTAGTTAAAAAATTAGGTGAAGGCAGTCAGCGGTTGCCTTGCTTAATCCGAGTATGAGTACGCGCTGCTTTATGTACGGGAAAGAATTGCTACATCCTCTTAGTAATTGCCTTCTTTTCTGTCATGTGAAATCTTGTCAGTGAGATCCGAGTTAGCAGTTGTTATCCTAGATGTTATAGCAACTTCAAACTCCTGCAACGTTAGACGTGACTCAGGTAACCTCCAATGTGTCTGAGTCTAAGCCTACCAAAGCGCATTAGTTTGAGTAGTTCAACGAAACCTTGAACAAAAGTGGGTGAGGGAATAGGTCTGTTCATCCTTTGTATTACGCCACAGATACAATTTACTCATAATTTAGAGAATTACTTATTCCTCAAGTAACAGGGTAGTTTTTTATGATTGTTTTTGGTTTCTTTCGCAATCGCATGTCCTCTCACAGAAAATTGAAAAGAACCAAATAATAAGGCAGCAGCTGATGAACTTTAATTACAGATGATCAGATATCTCCTGTAAGATTACGAATCATTACAAGTGCGGTTAGGTATAATTTCCGTTCGCCACCTCGTTCAGTTAAATTACTGGGTTTACTTACAGGTCTTTCAATTTGGACAAGCCTTGGAACTGATCCGGTGACAGGGTTACGAGGCTGTTGTTTTCCAGGTATCTACGCGATAAATTAAATATACGACACCCTATGTATCACTATTATATATCACCAATGAAATACCTTGTGACTCTTGTGAGCTTTCGCGCAAAAACGTGATATCTTCACAGCGTGAATATCATGTTATCTTCACACGTGAAAATATTGCCGCTGCCATGGCTACATAAATTGCACCTTCTGCTGCTAAAGCGAAATGGTTTCGTTCTTTATTTCTGTTTATATAATGAATAGAATATTACATGGCCACTTGGAGATACGAAATTTATCTTCTCGTGTTTTAAAAGTTTGAAACTCGAAGAGAAATTTGAATGCCATGTACTATCCTCCATATGTTGCGCTACCTTAAAAACACGATTTCTGATAACTCTTATTTTCTGCGTCTATTTTAAAAGTTACTGCATATTTTTTCGATTAAAATCCTTTAAACAAACTTTTATTAGGTCCCAAGAATAATCGGTAGACTATTTCAAAGCTTCCTTTTGATTAATGCTTATTAAACAACACACGCACTAAACCAGTTTTTATCACAGAGACGAATCACTTACAAAGTCTCTATCACGCAGAGATTTTTGAACTTTGGCAAACGCTGAAGTTTGTTACTGGAGAGAAAGCTTAAAAAAAAGAAACAAAAGAAATTGAAAAATAAGTCAACTGCATTGGTATTTAAGACTCTCGGATAGCTTTTTATTATGTCATAGAAGGGACCTCGTAAATTGACAATTAAACTTAACTGTTTATTTGCAAGGTAATACATCTTAACTGAGTAACCAATCCTTTTGTTCCTAATCTTGAGAATGTGAAAAAAAGGTGCCATTTGTACTTCGGCTGTTTAAATGGTCGTTTGCATATAATGATATGAATTCGCTTCTTCGTATTGGTGCATCGAAACTATGAATTCAAAGTGTTGCTCATATCGCAAATCAATCTTGTGGGAGTTAAACGTAACATTTTAAACCTTCCCCGATCGCTTGGCCAGAAAAAAAATTAAGTGTCCAGTAAAGTGGAGAAAAATACTGAGCGAAGCAGTCGAAATATTTTTTTCTTTTAACTGCTGTTAATGACCAAATCCACTAAAGTTAGCATTATATACCGGGGTGGAGAGGTGCTCCAATCTCTCTCTACCCTGTTCTATAATGAAGCTAGTGAAGCGTATGGGGCAATTTACCTTGATATGTGGATTGAAATAGTCGAACAATTTTAGCATTCTATTTGGAATGGCCACAATGAAAGGTTTTACTGAAACCTCAACAAGAAAAATGCACGGTTTCACTCGCTGTAACAAAATGCCACTTACAGCCTTTTCATCCGAGTAAGGTTGCCAAAAACATCTTCGGGAAGACGCTGAATTTTGTTGTTTGACAAATCCCTTAGAGTATTTATTGAGACATATAGTAAGCTAACATTTAGGAGCATAAATTCTACTTAAAAAATGAGACAGTCCCACTCCTTAACGTATTTTATGTTCTGGACAGGAGCCAAAATCGGCTAGCTGATAGTACAATACTAGTTATTTTTTTAACAAGGCAGGAAATTAAAAGCTTCTTTTTTGTGCCTCTGAAAATATCAAATATGACCAAGAATCTACAATATGTAGCAACTGGACTCAAAGGACATATTTATTCCATGTATAATGCTGACAGACCTTCTGTTAAGACAAAAAGGGCAGGGAGACACTATTGTATTATGACATCTATCACTTAACCACTACTCTACTCTCAATCGGTAATTTCCAAACGAGGCTCAGTTCGAAAAAGGTAGATATAAGTGATATTTTCAACTAATTTTGGACCACCAACTATGAATGTTAATATCTGACCGGTAAACCTTTTTCGAACAAAGAGAAGTCCTACTTACAGTACTTTTAGGCTGGTATTACTGCTTAGTATCCCTCGAGGCAAACTCTGCAACTGATTGTAGGACAGGTCCCTGAAAAAACGTGTTTGGAGAATGAGGTGATTGCCAGTTAGGAAAAAACAAACAAACAAGGATTCAATTAACAAACTCCATTTTCAAGGGGGATGCCTATTATCAAGTTCTTTTCCTGCTATGTCCAACTCTGTCAACTCGATTCTATCTTGGACGACTTTTTTTCTGCCGAAATTGTTATCCGATAGAATTTAGGCAGCTGTGGTTCATTAATCAGCCTCAGTAATCGTTATGTAAATAAAAAATATTACGCTCATACATTAGAAAGAAATACAGAGGGAGATACGTCGATTGTGCAAGTAAAACGATCATACAAACGTTACGTACAGGGTTGTAATATCTCTTGAATGGAAAAAATTGTCGCTTACATTTCTTCCAAGGCTGACAAATCAATAAAAATGTTGCGTGGTAGCTTTTCTAGCTGATTGCCGCTCAATCGCCTACATTGGAAGAACAACAAAATTTCGTTGATTTTGTAAGAATAAATTTTTTAGACAAACAAGACTCTTCTCTAATGCAATTTTTATCGTGAAAAAGTTACAAGTGATAAAAAATGTACGAAAAAACAAAAGAAAGATGATCACAACAAATAAAAAAAAATTTTGACATTGCTTGCATTTATTTTATTTGAAATGTATCCAAATGACTGGCCGAAACAGAACTCAACGCATGTCAAATTCAAACTTTAACAAGACTGTCGTTCAAAAGGTATTCAGCCATAAGGTTGGAGAAGTGTGTACATTGACTTTAAGCCATTGAAAAACGTTAAGAAGAACATTCGTTGTACAGCAATCAGTAAAAGTAACTTGCATTTATCTATCGGATTCTTCCTCGAATATAAAAGGTAGGCGTTTGCAAGAACTCGACCGTGGCTTTCAAACCTTAGGTACGCGTTTTGAGTGGCCAACCATGAGAGAAATTTAGCAGTTTTTAAGTGTCTTCCGTCACGGTCTCTTCTACTTGATACCTCATCATAGTTGAAGTGGCTGCATTCGGGGAGAAATTCAGTGAATTTAAACCCGAATATGTTAGTAAGAATTGGTTTTCTTTGGACGCTGCAAACTTGACGCTGCCAGATTCGTGACCTTTTCCTCTCTCTAATTTACGAATAATACCGTCCCGCCCCGTTTGCATCATGCTGCTTATGATATTTACGCTTGACTGTTGCCTTTTAAAGCAGATTTTGACATTCAAATTTCGGTTCAGTTTGACACTGAGATAGAAAGAACCGGATCATTGCATATTTAGTGGTCTTCGCTGGACAAATCGCTTAAAGAGGTCACCGGATACCATTTTCCTTTAACTGGTGCTGTACACGACCTTGGCTGGAAATCTATGTTCTTACTCTGCAGCCCACTCTGTCTCGTCTTTTTTGGACCATCTAAAAACGACACGAACCCCACACCATTGTCATTTTTGCATAATTGAAATCATCTGTTCCATTTTGTTCTTGAAGGCCACGAAAAACAAAGGACAACAATATAGGCTACTGCACTGAACAAATAAGAGCGTGCGGAGTTTTAGAACTAAAGTTTTCTGCCTTTCATGGTACCTATTCTTCCTCTCCAGGACTTCGCATTTTAGTCAGACGTATGCCCATACAGCAATGGCGGAAGAGTAGACTCTTCATATGATTGCCTTTCGAGTGCAGCCATCGTCCCTGTTAAGAGTCTCTTAAGCTATCTAGCTCGTATTCTCAACCTCTTTTGGGTTTAGAAACTTTCGAGTGATCTGTTAAAATTTCTCTGGCTCGTTTTCCTCGATTTCGCTGTGGATATTTTTTCTTCAAACAACATACATTCGGCTAGGAAGAAGTACTCTTAACTGTGATCGGTTGTTTGTTAACATTCCGGCCATTTTCTTTCTCACACCTTATGTCCAATTTCTGCGAGAGGCGTCATTCGCGGTAGAGCTGATCAGACCCGTATATAATTTCAAGTGCAAAATTAATCAGTATGTTCAATAAATAAAAAAATTGGCAATGAATTGATCATGTCTAAAACCAGAAATAAAAGCATTTGTGGGGAGCGGAGCCTGAAAAGAAGAATTTCGTGGTAAGCAGGGCAATATTGTCTTTATTTAAGGTTATGCAAGAGGTTCCGACACGAGTTCCTTTCCGGGATTACTTCCAAGTAAGTTGTAGAAGAACCCACGCTAGGGTTGATTGGAGTTTAATTTTAGCAACGTCAAATCGAATGAAATCAGTTCTCGCATTTTATGTTGTTTTCTCCGCCTTCAACCGGTCCTGTGATTCAGGATGTCTCAAAAGAAAACAAAGGTCAACAATGACAACTAAGTGATAGATGCATTATGTCTTACACCTCTCAGTGTTAGTCCACAGATCGACTCTTGATTGGAGGTTTCATTTGACGCTGAAGCGCGCCGGGTGCAGCGAATGTGCCAACAGAATATTCGCGTGTTGTAAATGGACTAACTGAAGCGAGGTTTCCATGTTGAAATGTTGCGGGTCATTTCTGTAGTTCAGGTTTTATTATTGTAGGTATAGGTAAAATATTTACCACTTACAGATATCTAAGCTTATCCTGCCCAGCAAACAAGCCTTCAGGTAACTTTTTGATGTTGTTGTTCCCCAGCCACCTGTAAAACACCATACACAATTTTCTTCTTAGCTTGAGTCTGCCGAGCCACATAGTGTTCTGTCACTGAAGGCAAACTTTAGAAATCTACCTATTGTATACCTTCAACATAGAGAATTCTAAGATTATAATCTATTATAAACGTTGAACTTAACATTGATTTTGTAAGTCATCTATTCTGTGTTTTTAACTTCAAATCGCATCTGGTTAAGGTAAATCTTGATGAACTACAGGACATGGAGAAGAAACCTGAGGTGATTTATAAATTTCCTTTGAACAAGGCACCTTCCGAGGAGAAATAATATTGTCGGGCGGGAGGTGTCAACCTCCTGTCTTTACCAATTTGTTCAAGATGATTTATTTTAGCCCTTGTCTTTTTTAAAAATTTAGGTGGTTAATTGGCATTTATTCTCATTTTTAAACAAAAGGCTCGAAACAATTTTGGGAAGGTAGAAAATCAATCTAAGTGAACGGCAGTCAACTGTCGAAAGCTTTAGGGCCAATTACTTACAGATCGATGAAGTTGGAGCGCTTGAATATATCAGAAGGCAGCGTCTCCAGTTTGTTGAAGTCCAGGGTTCTGTGTAGAAAAAGGAAATATTTGCTTGCAAATAGAATTTTTATGCTTCTTCTCCCCGTTGTGTACTTTTTA
>NC_142519.1:40106612-40214112 GCF_964205215.1 Stylophora pistillata | reverse complement strand
GTCCCCTGTGCAATCCCAGTCACCTCCTGCAGCACCAGCTACAGATCAGCTCACTGCGTTAACTTCACCTGTAACGGATCAGCTGGTGTCGCGGGTAACAGATGAAGTGACCAAGCAGTTGCAGCCATTCCTTTCAAATTTGCGCACAATTGTCCAACAAGCACAAAGTCCCCCCTCCACATCATCTCAAGCACCTCCTGTTTCACTCTCTGTGGATCAGTCTACTTCCTCCCAGCCATCTGGACACAACATCCAGTGCGTCCAAGGACATGCTGCCATCCAAGATACAGTCGAGGTACCTGCTGTTCATGATGGCGTCCAGTCTGTTCTAGCCTCCCTGTCAGGTGAGCAGAATTTGCCCCCGGGAACACAGCGTCCCAATGATGTTTTCCTGTCTGTTAACCTACCAATCGATGCACGGATCCCAGCTAAGATTCGGAGCCGAATTATTCAAAATGAATTTGTTGATTTTGGCTCCCTTCTTGTTCATCCTGCTTTTGAGGACAAATTTCGCATCACACTCCAACCCTCCCAGGAAGGCTCTTCCCCATCGTTAGCTCTTGAGCCAGTAAACAAAGCTAAACGTATTACGTCAATAGATGTTTGGCTCCAAGCTTTTCATGTTTTTGTGGGTATTTTTACTGCACAGTATCCCCATGAGGCTCCCGGGCTCATGAAGTATGGGGCTACTATTCAAGATCTGGCTGCTAGGGGGCATAATTGGCGTTATTATGATGAAAACTTCCGTTTTTTGCGCCAGTCTGAGGCCACCTCTCTTCCCTGGGGCTCTGTACATTGGGAATTGTGGTTGAAGTCTCAGACTAATGCCAGAAAATCCATTCCAGCAACCAGCCTTGCTAAGAACTTTGATATCCCTCGGGGTTATTGTTTCAAGTTTCATAAAGGGGGTTATTGCTCAGGATGCTCCTTTAAGCACTCATGTGCTAAATGTGATGGTCCACATCGGGCTATAAATTGTAATTTTCGTGCCTTTAGCAAAGGACATGCTTCCAAATTGTCCAAGCAACGCAGCCATAACACCCCTAGCAGCCGGATCACTCCCCAACCTACTTCCTCGGGAGCTTCCAACACCCGTCCACAGTGATCGTTTGCAATTTTTTCTTTCTGGGTATATCCCTTCCGTAGTAGAGCTTTTATCCAATGGTTTTAATTATGGCTTTCCCTTGTACTATGAAGGACCGCAAGACTCTACATGTGCTAAAAACCTACTTTCTGCAATCCAATATCCTGAGGCAGTTGATGCCAAACTAGATAAAGAAATTGCCGCTCATCGCATTGCAGGCCCTTATTCCTCTCCACCTTTTCCCCATTTTCGTATATCTCCACTGGGTTTGGTTCCTAAAAAGAAAGAGGGTGAATTCCGTTTGATTCACCACCTTTCTTTCCCTCAAGGTTCATCATTGAATGATGGCATTTCTTCAGAATTTACTAGCGTATCCTATGCTACGGTGGAAGATGCCATTCATATCATCAGAACTGTTGGCCACGGCTGTTTTATGGCCAAAACAGATATTAAGAATGCTTTTCGAATCATTCCTATTCAACCCCAAGATTACAACCTTTTGGGGATTTGTTGGAGAGGATTTTATTATTATGACCGCTGTATGCCGATGGGGTGTTCAAGCTCTTGCAAAACATTTGAAATTTTTTCTTCGGCCATAGAATGGATTGCCCAAAAGAAATTGCATATCGATCACATTTTGCACCTGCTGGATGATTTTCTCATTGTCTCCCCCTCTCCTGATTTGTGTAAACAACAACTTGATTTATTCTTAATGCTCTGCCAATATCTGGGCATCCCTATGGCGCCGGAAAAAACAATTGGCCCTTCATCAACAATTTCATTCGCAGGTATTGAATTAGACTCGGTCCTTATGGAGGCTCGGCTGCCTCCTGATAAGCTAGTAAAATGTTAGGACCTAATTTCCGGTTTTCTCAGGCGTCGCAAGGTTACCTTACAAGAGATACAGTCGTTGACAGGTTTATTGAACTTTGCGTGTACAGTAGTTGTTCCTGGTCGTGCATTTCTGCGTCGTCTTATTGATTTGACAATCGGTCTTCGGCGTCCTCATTTCCTTATCAGGTTGACTCAGGAAGTTAAAGCAGATCTTAAAGTCTGGCAGCAATTTCTGTCGGGTTTTAATGGTCGCTCCTTTTTTCTCTCAGTTGATTGGGCTAATTCACACCATCTCAAATTGTATACCGATGCATCCGGTGCCATAGGCTTTGGGGCAGTTTTTGGCGGGCATTGGTGCTATGGGGAATGGCCCGCGAGCTGGCGTCATCGCAACATAGCATTTCTTGAATTTTATCCCATTGTCCTAAGTCTCCACCTCTGGGGACATACTATTAAGAATCAGCGTGTTTTGTTTTTTACCGACAATGAAGCATTGGTCCATGTTATTAACAAACAGACTTGTCGTGATAAGGACTTAATGTTCTTTGTGCGTAAGCTGGTCCTAGTTTGTCTTAATTACAATATATGTTTTAAAGCTAAGCATGTCCCAGGCTTACAGAATAAGCTGGCTGATTCTCTTTCTCGGTTACAGTTGCAGATTTTCAAACAACTGGCACCAGCTTACATGCACAAAGCTCCCACGGTCATACCTCATCATCTGCAGCCACTGAGTTGGCTTCAATAGCTTCCTTTTTACTTCGCTCCAGTCTTCAGCCCTCATCCATACCAACTTATCAGCGTGCTTGGAAACTTTTCCACCAATTTTTTGTTTCTACCTTTCATCACCCTTTTCAAGCATTGCCTATTTCACCTTCCATTTTGGCCTTATTTATTGCTTATTTGTTTCGTTCACAGTATGCTCCATCCACTGTGATGACCTATGTGTCATGTTTGAGTTACTGCCATAAGCTAAAGGGCTTTTCAGATCCCTCTAAAGTTTTTTATGTTGCTCAGATGCTTAAAGGTTTTCACAAAGTTGGCTTTCGCCTTGACAGTCGTCTTCCCATTACATTGCCCATTTTAGCTAAATTAATTTCTGTGGCACCTTCTTTGGTTGGTTCTCCTTATCAAATTTGTCAATTTCAGGCAATGTGTTCACTAGCATTCTTTGCCTTTTTACGAATTGGTGAAATGACTTCAACTAGTGGGCGGAGTGATACTTCTCCCTTACAAATTTCGCATGTTAGTAAGCTGCTCAGCTCTTCAAGGGATTTGAATGCTTTCAAGATTACTTTCGGTAATTTTAAACATAGTTACAATGCTCCCCCTTTTTCCATTTTGTTGTCTCGTCAGCCACAATCCTGCCCTGTGGAGCTTTTGGCCAAGTATTTAGCAATGCGAGGGACCCGACCGGGTGCTCTCTTCATTACAGTGGATGGGGCTCCAGTTTCTCGGTCTCATTTTTCCAATCAGTTGTCATCTGCCGTACAGTTTTGTGGTTTGTCCCCCTCAGTCTACAAGGGACATAGTTTTCGAATTGGCGCTGCTTCTCATGCTGCAGATAAGGGGTTATCCGATGCTCAAATCCGCCTCTTAGGGCGATGGAAATCTAATGCATTTCTTAAGTATATTAGAACACCTAATCTTTGCTCTTAAAGCTGTTATTTTCTCACCATCCAGCGGGTGCAATTGCCTCAGTTTACTATTTTCTTCCACCTGCAGTATTAGGTAGTAGGGGTGGTTATTACTTTTGGTGTAGCCCAAAATATTCTTTCTTCTTACTTGAGTAAGGCAGGTTCATGTAAATTGTCCATTAACACAGGACTATCCATTGTTGATATGGGGCATTAGCTAGCATGGGCAGCTCTTGCCTTGCATTGTGCCAAATGCATCGAAGAAGTTAAGTGAGGCGTTTAAGCCTTCTTTCACATATTTTATTTAGTATCCTACTGTTGATCTGGGGCATTAGCTAGCATGGGCGGCTCTTGCCTGGGGTCGGCATTGTCTCAAATACACCGAGGACGTAAAGTGAGGCGTTTGAGCCTTATTCCACATATAGTTTAGTATCCCACTGTTGATCTGGGGCATTAGCTAGCATGGGCGGCTCTTGCCTTAGGTCTAAGTCTCATTATACTTGTCTTTTCTTATCCTAATGTTGATCCAGGGCAGTAGCTCGCATGGGTGGCCCTTGCTTGGGGTGGGCACTTACTCGCTTACCTTCAGATAGTCTATTCAACAGCATAATGGTTGACTATTGTGATTCCGAGCATTAGCTTGCATGGGCGGCTCTTGCTTCTGTGCTGCGCTTGCCTGGGGTGGGGCGGCATGTGTGCGGTCACATGCTTTGGCGTTTTCAGTGCCCTCACCTTTACTGGGCCAAACTTTGTATCAAGGATTTGATTGAACAGTAATTTTAAATAAATGCGGCTATGGGATTTTGCCCATAGCCATTTACTCCAATTGTTGATTGGTTATAATTTTTCCCAGTAAACATAGCTCAGGCAAGGCAGCATATTTGGGTTGTTCATATAATTTATAAGGGAGAAAAGGCATAAATAATGACAATTGGTAAGTAGCGGGCAGGTTAAAATCCTAACATGACACAACATGTTGGATTTTGAAAGACATTTCTCAACAGTTCGTCTGTCATCTCAACGCTAATTTTTTTGATATTGAACTTTATATCTTTTTGACTTTTAAACTTTGCGTTGATTGAACTAAAACTGTCGAAACATGTATTTCAAATTCAAAGTTGTTGTGTCTGGAACATTGTTGCCAGAAGATTCAAAACATGACTCAAGGCGTGAATACTGAAAAAATATTAAAAATAATTTTACTCGATTTATCAGTGAGAGAAATGTTTGTAAAAGCTTATTTGTTTTCTTAGACTCAGGAAGCAATTTTTATTCTTTTTGTTTTCTTTTTTTTAATTTCAATTTGCATTCGCTCGACGATGAACGTGCCTTGTCAAATAAAGAATGGCTCTTACAGCACTAGTGAAAATTTCCTGTGCAGTTTGCCATTCAATGGTTTTAATTTTCAGTCTCCATCCTGGAAAAGGGTGTACTGCTGAAAGCTCTAGGGACCTTAAGTGTTAGCATTATTGCTCATCCGAAGGGTAATGAAAATCCAAAACTATTAAACTTACAAGTTTTGAAAGCTGCCCCAGCGCGACCACTTAGGTAGTTGTTCAGAGGAAAAATTCTTTAAGTTGTTGTTGTTCAGGAATCTGCATCGTGAAAGGGAACAATATTAGTAAATCATTAATGGCTTGATTTGATTTCCTCTGCCGGATGCTATTGATACAGATTTAAAGCACAGACAGAAAACCGCTCTTTGGCTGATTTTAATTGAGCCATTATGATGAGGGTTTTTAATTCGGTATCTACGTGCCAATGAGTAGAACATAGACTGTTTGGCTTCTCGCATTCTCTTGGTGGATGGAGTTTAAATAAATTATAAGAAAATGAGTTAAGAAATTACGGAAGAAATTATCTTCCAACGAGAGAAAACTACAAATCTTCTCGTACTCCTTTTTTGGTGGAGATTTTAGAATCCTACTGCAAAATATTACTACGATCACTCTCATTTCAGACTAAAAGCTGCATCTTTTGGAAGAAAGGTTGAATATTTAAAGCAATATCTGGCGCAAACAATACCTACGGCGGGTCTAAATTAAAGTTTCCTTTATTCCTGGTATAGCCATCTTTGATTTTGATGGCAGCGGAAGGCTGAGTAGAGAAAGTAATTTGTACCTAGGGGGTGAGCGACGGTCAAAAATAAGGAGAGGGGCAGGGGTGGGGGAGTGAAAATTACTCGCCCTTCCCGCTCTTTCCCCGTTCCCCTTCCACTCTGACTCCAAATCAAACATGGAGTTCGGATAAATGATCACGAGCTTATAACCTTAACTCGGCCTTATAAAACGCCTGCACTGAAGGCTACTCCTGGTACTTTTCATCTGACAGTATAACGTCAATGATACTATGAGGTTTTGGTACGGAAGGAAAAGTCACCCCCTCGATTTTGGTCTGTTAGACAATTAATTTATGCGTTACAACTTAGATTAAACGCGTTATCCCATTCTGTCCCACTAGGTTTGCTTCTGTCCCCAAAGTCGTGGTATTTTCTTCTATTCAAAGTCGTGGTATTTTCTTCTATTCAAAGTCCCCAAAGTCGTGGTATTTTCTTCTATTGAAATATCTGGCGGGGTGGGGCGGAGGGGGGTACAATGGCTGAAATTTTTCGCCCGAATACATGGAGTAATCAACATAATGCAAAATGACTTCTGTCGTTGGGCCGCACAAAGATTATCTTGCTGGTTTTCTTCATTTTCGCTCCCTTCGCAGAGCAAACGTACAGAAGAATATTGCAAAGGAAAGGAAAGTGCTTCAAAGTCTTAAAATTGACGACGGCAACAGTCCCAACGATAGATATGATTTTAATTCTTGTATTCAAACTGTTTTTCGTGCATCTTTTTGGCTGCAATTTGGTTATGTTTTATGCATATTTGGCGGCTCATTTACCATGGTTTGTGGTGTTACAGATTTCATTGGATTTCACCTTTCTTTTTGTTACGCAATTACCTAGTGAGAAATTTCGCTCCTGACTTGGCCGCGCTTATCTTATCACATGTAGCCCAAGCTCGCAAAATGAGTCCCCGTGAATATGCGCTGAATATATACGCTTTATTAACCAAGCGTGTGGTCAAGATGGCTGGATGTTGGCCGAGTTCTTCTATTGGGTTTGGATCGAGACGAGCCCGCTCGTCTTTTCACAAAACTCAGGTTTGTGGAATATAACTTGCTTCACTTGTTTAGATCAATTGTTTATGATAACGAAGCGCGTAAGTTCTGCCTCATTTAACAGTTTTTTTACCCTGAAAATTATTATTCAGTTTTACAACTTTGACACAATTTATTGGTGGAAAGGATGGCTTTGGAATAGCTGACTCGTTTGTAAAATTGTTTATTCAGTCGGTCGGGAAAATTACACGTTTGTCAGGGAAACGTCAGGGAGTTTCAAAAACCTTTGACTGTGGCAGCTATGGTAACGGGTGTTTTGGTATGAGCCTCTCTCTGTTTTGTCGTCTCTACATTTAAACAAAAACTCCGCGAAGGCTTTAATCAATGCGGAGGCAACAGAAACCAACGTGGGCAAGGGAAAATGATGTACTGCGAGTAAATATAATAGCTTAACGGCGCTTGAACAAGTGCACACGGCTTAATGTGTCCCCCGATACTGCTGCTTTTGTCGTAGTGTGGTCTAATAAAGTTAATTCCTCAAAATGAAGTTAAAATTCACTGGTAAAGATTCTAAGAAAGTGGCCTTTATTTCGATAAAAAAAGCTCCGGTAAATTCAAAAGTGCTTCCTAGGCTTGCCAACTTTGCGAACGTTCAGTGCAGATTATCCGAGGATCGCAGTGGTAGACTAATTCTGGCCACAAAGCCAGTTGGCTTTTTTTTCTTTTATGCTGAGGTTCTTCGTGCCATTGCGTTTATTCACTAAGAAATTAATTTCGCTTTTTGCTCTTCTCGCCGGCAGTTTATTCAGTTCTCGGGACTTTGATTGGTTTCTCGCACTTTTTGATGGTTTTCATAAGAACCAGCTACTTAGTCACAAAGTAATAATTAAGAGGCCCTCCGCCTTAGAAGCGACCGATGACTTCTGGCTAAATATTAAATTCGGCCGATTTTATCTTCTAAGTAGAGTTTACCGAACACTATTTAAACCAAAAATATTGAGCCACGAACTTGTTACGTCTGATAACAGCAGAGTTTGTACCAAAATATGCCCTTTCAAAAACCGGTTCAAAAATCACTATCGCAAACTACGGCGGAATCCAAGAAAATGCGTAAATATATAAGTAAAAAAAAACAACTAGCTCTTCCGCCGCCAGAAATCCTGAAGTGAAACAATTTTATATTATTGCCAGGAGTGATGAATTCAGATGAAAATTAGCCTTAGATAATGTCCATTTAATACTTTGGTGTGCTGCATGTATTTCGTTACATTCTTCACTGGTGGTTTCAATCTATGTTTACTTCCGCTGACCCCTGTAAGCGCTGACCCGCAAAGTCCTTTGGAATGTAACGAGATTTGCTTGGATTCCGCCGTTGTTTGGAGAAATGAGTGCTGTCACGCGATAACATTTCCAAGATTCAACTCACCTTATCAGATGGTAAATGTAAATTATTTTCTTTTTATGCCTATTTTTCATCTTCCCTTCTCTTTCAATACCACATCCATCTATTTAGGATGGTATTTGAGTACCTAGGAGGGTTTAAAGTGACATTTACCACGCTATCCATGGACGTCATGGCAACAGAGAAGTGTTTGGCCGAAGTAGCACCATAACGGTTGACACTTTAGCCGAAAAATGTTTTTCCAGAAACGCAATGTATATCCTTCTATTGTTTGATTTATCACTGTGATTGCTTTCAACAGCGTTGGATTTTGCAGAAATAATTATTTTGAAATCATCGCAAACGCTCCATCTAATTTAATATGCAATATTTGAGAATATATTTTTCATTCGCTTCTGCAGTTTTTCATTATTTATCGAATGATATTGCATTAAAAGGCCTTTTTCTCCGTAACTGCCTAGTTTTCTCATTACTTTGTGCTGCGATAGTAATGATGATGATGATGATGATCGTTTGATTCCATTCCCTCGCAGCTAAGGCTGAATTACAGTATGGGTCAGTATTATCCAACTACACCTAGACGAGTACAAATAACGCCATAGACGAGTACAAATATCACGCGGTATTTGTACTCGTCTATTGTAGTACCGGTTGAACAGGTTTTCTCGCATCGCGCAAGCGAAGAATTGGAATGTAGTTACGAAAAAAAAACAAATGGCGGACAATTTGAATCATATTTCCAACGACGAAGAGTCAGAATGGCTGGCAAATATAGATCCAAGTTCATTAGATGAATCGAACGAAGAAAAACAGCTTGACGACCAGAAAATCTCTTCATTTAATGACGAAAATAGAAACAGCAGCACAACAACGCGTCAATTCCGTTTCGCTTCGCGTACTTCTGTCACGCACTCCCAGTAAATAAACATCCGTGAAATTCGCCCGCACTGAAATAACAGTTTGGCGTGTTGGATAATAAATAACTTATTAGACGTTTTGTTGTGTAGCATCGCTGAGTATTTTTACTCGTTATTTGTATTTTGACTCGCCCTAGAGGCTCGTCAAAATACGACACAACTCGTAAAAATACTCAGCGATACTACACAACAAAACGTCTAATAAGATATATGTATTTTTACCCGTTATTTCTATTTTTATTCGCCCTGCGGGCTCGTAAAAATACTCAGCGATCCTATACAACAAAACGTCTAATAAGATGTATGTATTACGTATGTACTATATTAAATATACATCTTATCGATAACGAACAGTAACAAAACTTTTAAGTCTGTCTGTGGCCTATCTAAACCGATCTAATCGAGCATTTCCAGTTCGCAAAGAATAACCATGATGCACCTCTGTGGTGTGAGGAAGGATGAAACTTAGAGGTTCAGTCCTCCTCGCCCCAGGCCATGAACCTGAAGCACAGTTCAGCTCTGCGAACCACGAGGGGTTGCAGCCTAGCCTCACTAAGGCCAGATCCATAGTCAAGACTGGGGAAGATTATCCTCATTAAGTGCTTTTCGCTGTACTGACTCGACGAGTTAATTTTTGAACCGGTTTTTGAAAAGGCATATTTTGGGACAGATTTTGCTGCTATCAGACGTACCAAGTTCGCGGCTCGATATTTTTGGTTTAAGGCGACACTGAGGTAAAAGAAATCCATTTTTAAATAGTGTTAGGTAACCTCTACTTGGACGATAAAAATCGGCCGATTTAATTTTTAGCCAGAAATCATCGGTCGTTTCTTAGGCGCAGGGCCTCTTAAATTGGTTTTTTCTCTGACAAACTTTCATCCGAAAACTTAGCTTTAAAACTCGAAAGGTTTGCGAACCAATCCGCTGCAGTTCGTGGTTTACAGACTTTTTTCGTGTTCTCTCAACACTCCGCGTGGTTTCTCACACCGGTAAACCAACAAAAACTGTGGTTTATCCTCAAGCAAGTTGCTCAATATTGGTTAACATTCCAGCTGATTGTTTTGATAAGCTGTAACTTTTCAAAATTGTCTGACATAAAACAAATGTTACCATTATAAATCTGGAAAGAAACTTTGGTAAATCGGATTAATATTCCATTTTGTAATCATGATGTAGTCCACGGCAACTGGAGCCTGTAATTGATACACAAAGTTGAATTTGCCTCACGAATTGCGAACTGCAAGATGAGGACTCCTATCTCTCTTTCTTGATCTTTAAAATATGGAGGAACTTGTGGTAGCTCAAGATGTGTTACCTAGATGAGCCTTACAAGTTTTGATCAAACATTTACAGTTAATCTTAGCTCTCGACATTTATTTCGCAGAATGTTACACGGGTACGAACTCATTCTTACCAGTGGGACTGGGTCTTTTATTTTGCGAGTTTTGAAGCTCAACGAAATTAGGATGTGCCCAATGCAAACCTACGACATAAAAAGGGGAAGTACAGAACACAGCAAAGGGCATGTCAATAGTCCACCCACTGTCACCGTTGTAAAGTATCAAAAAATAGGATGCAAAAGTGAGGAAAAATCCTGAAAGTTCATGAAGTGGTTTTCCCGATTAGATCAGGTGAGTTATCTATGAAATTTTCCCTGTTCTTATTCTCTTACTTCTCCAGCATTTTCCCCCGTTCTCTTTGAAAAAAGTGTCACATATCTTTTTTCTTCACGGGTATAATTTTTTAAACCACACAAAGACGTACACCTAGCAAGTGTGATGATTAGTCACCGAAAACACCACACTTGCTCGATCGTGCATGCTTAGTGTCAGCAAATCCATTTACAAACTAATAGCAATTGAATAAAGGCTGAAAAGCTACGCTCTCAGGTTTGCATCGGGACTCAGTGTGTCTAGCTCCTTCGGGACATATCGGTGCTGTTTCATACCCAGTGTTTTCATTCCTCTCGCCCTCAGTGGGAATAAGGAGGAAGAAGAGAAAGAAGAAAAAAAAGGAGAAATATTGCATATTTATTGCCATGGCGGCAGTGGAGAGGTGGGTGTCAAACTAAAAACTGATTTTCACGATGAAGTATTGTTAGTAAAGTAAAATATATTTGCTTTGTCTTCATAAACGATTGATCTAAATATGCGAAGCAAAATAAATTCCTCAAAACAAAGTTGGTAAAAATATATGAGCTTGGCAATTTGTGCCATTTTGATTATATCGGCGTTGTTAAAAATGTGCCTTAGAGCGCTGAAGCGATTGCCGCTCAGAAAAAATAAACTGTTTTGCAGTGTTTGGAAAAACCAAGGTCGTTTCGATTACTATTACTCTAAAATAAATTCATGGGAAACGTTTGAAAGAAATGGACTCTTTGAACCTACATGCCCCACACCGCTGTTAGAGAGACTGTCATCTTTCAATTAACTTGAGATTGAGGTGACTACAGCGCGATTTTCCGATTAAAAAAATGCCCACGGTCATGGTAAAATATTCATTAAAACCATAGGAACAGGACTGGTGCAAAAATACCTTTTTAATACTTTAAAAAAAGGTATTTTTGTGACTAACTGCACATAATATTGAAAGGGATGTTGAAAAGTTATTTGATTCTTAAATAGATTAGTTCTTAATCCTCTTCCCTGATTTTAAAATGATTTGTTGCATTGATATGATGCATGAAAAGGGTAAATGAAAAGTTCGATTGTGGCTGGAAATCACGTTTTCAAAAGGCCGATTTAAGGTCAGCAATTCAGGTTAGTAAGAGCTATAGTTTATTCGGCCTGTAACGGGCCAAGTTAACCGATCTAAAGTGCATTACATAAATTGTTTAGCTGAATCAGAAGAAAGCTCCCCATACTACTGAGTATTGATGATTAATTTGGAAAAGATTCCCACTGCATCAGCTTACGTCGTACAAGCATCTACCGGCTTAGACACAAGACATAATTGATAAACTGTAAAGGCTTGCGTTACTCAGAAAGGATCAGCCCCATAAAATCATCCAGTGTCTCTGCTGAGCTCTCAAAAAAGATGAAAGAGAGGACTTAAGGTTACTTTCTAATTTATCTGTCTCATCAGTATCAGTAAACATGCATTGGTGTAGATCTTTTTACCCGGCTGGAGTCTGAAATTGTCTTTTCCTGTGCGTCGTAGCTGGGAGACGGTGTGAGGTAAAACCCGGATGAGCAAAGGAAAAATTACGAAAATGCTGAAACTGTGTAGTGTTGTCAATAGCTGGCGCCAACATTAGAGTTAACCAACTTACACGTGATTCGGATGAACCCAAGAATCTGGGACGGCAAGTCATTTAGTATTAATTTTATTACAATAAGCGTAGAAATTCTCACGTGCTTATTCGGGTGGAGAACAATCGTTAATAAAGTTATAGGTCCTAACAATAATCAGAAATCTGTCAGAGAAAATTTTCTTCGCGTGGAAACATTTACAAATGTCAGAAATATTGCGAAGAGTTTCCAAATTTTAAGACTGTGATACTAGCAGAAATTTTTGAAGAATTGGTCGAAAACGGACGAAAACGTGAAAGAAAACGAATAAGATCATGTCACGCGTGCGCGTGATTTTCCGAAAACTTGGCCGAATAAGAAGGCTTAATAAAGTCATAATTTTTTTTATAAAAAACGAATTGACGTCAATTTTCCATCATCTGTAACCTTATTGATCACTTTGCAATGAAACCACTCGGCCGCGCCTCATGGTTTCACTTCAGTTTTGAACATTGTTGACGTCATTTCTCTGATAAATAAGGCTACAGACGACGGAAAATTGACGTCAATGTCTTAAGAAGTGATCTCTTTAAGAATCAAACAACTATCAACTTCCTTTCAATATTATGGGCAGTTAAGCAAACAAATACCCTTTTAAATGTTGCACCACTCCTGTTCGCATTGTTTCAATAGAAAATTTTCATGACCTTGGGCCATTTTTTTATATTGTGAAGCGGTGGGAAATCTTTTTGGAATCAAGGTCACAAACACAGACCGAACGCAGAGATGTCTGTATCAGCTCATAAGGTCAAGACAGCTCTTCTTTAGAGCGACTGAGCTTTGTCAACACGGTCTTAATTATGTGTTGAAACAAGAAACCAAAAGGACGGAAAAGAAAATTGATTCAATTTTTTCCCAGGTGATGTCTCAAGCATTTAACCGACCGAGGTCTGTTTTAAGCCTCCAGTCCAAACGGGGCAAAAACAACTGTTCAAAATTCAGCTTTGCTACAACAATCTCCTGAATGAGTGAATATTGTGAATTTATTTACGAAGCAGGTTTTTTTACCTGGCCTAATGTAACCACTGCAATCAAGCTGCGCGCGCGCACTAAACCAATACAAGCCAGTGCACGTGACTAGAACACTGTGCGTGCGTGTCGTTTTCCTTTACGTAATTGTCGCGTGTATGTGTTATTTACACTTTCCGAGTTGTTTAGCGATTGGCCAGTATTTTAAGTTATCAAGGTATTTCATCTTTTAAGCTGTTAATGGAAACTATTTTCTTTAATTGTAAGTTAATTTAGAGCTTTGCTCTTAAGCTATCGAAAGCCTTTATGTAAGTATTTGCCTAACGCGTGCATTAGATCTTTCGAGAAAGTTCGTACATATCGCGCAAGAACACGCGAACACAGGCTAGTTAATCTTGTTGGGAATTCAGGTGACCCAAGTTTTGAGTCAATTCACGAGAAGTTTGGCCGAGTGCCGATGAACAAGTTAGACTGATTCAGGGCGGCACCAAGGTAATTATTTTGACCATTAAAACCGCCCACTTTGCAGCATTATTTTCGTAGTTTCAATTCTATCGTTTAACATTGTGAATTTAAGCCTTAAGTTTGATGAAAACAACTTGCAGGCGACATCGTTTTTCGCTACTTAATTTCATAAGTTTTTAGTTTCCTTTTTTGCGACTTTTGAAAAACACGAGTTGTATTTGTCTTTTGCTGTTTTCTCTATTCGTTTGTAATTTGTTCGCACCTTTCATTTTAGTTCTCATGGTGGTTATGAGCGATTTGGAAAAAGGTTCGAGTTAAACACTTTTCTACAAAGAGTAACCACAGAAGCAAATAACTTTAAGTGCCTGTTTGTGCCCCGACGACCAGCTATCAATTCTCATTCAGCCTTGTGATCTTTGACCGATCATCACAGTAAACGTGTATGCTCAATGTACACCATTTTAACTTCTCAATACGCGCTTAAAACAAATTGCTTCAGGTTCCAGTAACTGTTGTTAAAATGTGAAGACATTTTTACGTTTAAGTGGGAACAATGACTTGGTTTTCAGTTTTGAATGAGCTTCTGTAGGTGGCCCATAAATTAGGACCAAAATCTCTTGAATACAAGAACTCTGTGATTTTTTTCGTGATCTTTCGCACGTTACTTTAAAAGAAAAGATGTTACAAACATATCGCTCTAGAGTATCGGTATGGTTTGGAATATGAAGACCATGATTAATATCGACTTTAGCCAATCGTGTACTTCAGTTTGGTGATATCCATTCCTCTTAAGACATGGCCATATAATTAAACAATTATTCTTGCACACATCCTAACACAGTATCTCGTTAAGGAGAGTCATTTGAACAGTAGTCCTGTCACAGCTGTATTAACTGTTCTACTCACAGTTCCATAAGATTTTCTGTTTCATAGAAAGCTCTTGGAGGTAGCTGTTCCAGTTGGTTATAGGACAAGTCACTAAAAAAGAGAAAGCAAAATGAACCCAATAACAAGAAATCAGTGATATTTGACTAAAAGACCCAAATCAACAAAAGCGAACGAATGTTTTCGAGCTAGAGAGGCTTTGAAGTTGATTTACGAGTTTGAACTAAAGATTGCTTATGTAGCATGTGAATTCCCTTGGGATGCAATCTGCACCAGATTATAAACTGCAGTTTACAATCTCTTGATCTGAAACGAATGTCAGACGAAGCCTTTCCTTTCACTGCAGATGACCATCTCCAACCCGCTGGATCATGTAATGCTATCAAATAACAGCAAAACAGATGCTTTATTTACTCTCTTCAAGAAATCTTTTAGCTCTCTTATCAGTGCAAAATTGCTTCGGGTCTATTTCATCGGAAAGTTTATCTTTCTACATAGTTCTAATCTCCGTTACCATATTTTTATTTTTAGTTTCAAACAATACCTTCATTCTGACGTTATAAATATGAACAATAATGTTACAGCTTTAGCAGTGCTGATTCTTTTAGCCCTGAACATAATATAGAAACTTGATTAAACTATAAATACAATTCAACAGTGTCCAGTTGTATGGCGCGCCTAAGCCGGATTAATCGAGTTAAACATGCCTTTGACTCAAAGGCTTAACTATTATAATTATAATGCCATAGTCTTTAGAAAGCTATAATATTGTTGTAGTGTTTGGAGCAACACCTCAGAGTACCACCTGAGTAGGATCCAAGCAGTACAAATTTCCCAGCCCGTATCGTCACCAATTCAAGGAAATACGACCATATTTCCCCCATCATTAAAGAGTTAAAGTGGCTACCTGTAAGATAGCAGTTGTAAGATCGCCCCGCAATAATGGCCTATAAATGCGTGACTGTGTGCGCACCAGACTCTTTACTTTCTAAATATACCCAAAGAACTAACATCACTAAGCGTACAACGAGGAACTTTTAGATGCTAAATATTCCTTTGTATAAAACTTTCTACTTCAGTACTGTAAAACTCTGGAACTCATTAGATTGTTCTCTTAAGTTAAAACTGACCCTAAACGACTTTAAGCGTTGCCTGAAGAGAAGCCTTACCTCAATTGCTTTTGTTTTTGTTAATTTTTCTTACTTGCTTTTGTTTTGTTAATTTTTCTTAATTGCTTTTGTTTTTGTTAATTTTTCTTAGATTGCTTTTGTTTTTGTTACTTAATTTATTTCAAACAATTACTGGATGAGGTTTTTGTGATATCCGGAATAATCATGATCGAGGTAAGTGTTATCAGCCTCAACCTTCGGCTTCGGCTGATAGCACTAACCGAGACTTGGATTATTCTGCATATCACAAAAACCGAATCCAAGAATTGTTTTATTATACATTCTTTTAGTATTTTCCGAATCTTTATCTTCAAGTAATTTCTCAATTTCTCGCTGGGTCGATGAAGCGAATCGAGAGGCCATTCTTACTTCGCTGTCCGTGAACTTGACATTGCTCCACCGGAAATCATGCATTGTGCGCGCAACCTACAGATTATTCACTAATCTGTAGGTACAGATTAGTGAATAATCTGTAGGTTGCGCTGTTTCCCAGAATTAACTGTAGGCGTTTAGTCAATGAGAAGACAGATGGTGTCTACAATGTACAATAATTTAACTAATTGATTTGACTATGTTATCTCTTTACTAGTTAATTAGCTCATCAACTTATTAATATATAGTTTTGATTTTTTCTTTATTCTGAAAAGCCCATTTGGGAAAAATAAAGTATACATGTACGTACACGCTTACGATACGGATAGAACAAAGCTCATCAGAACCAAAGTCTATGTTGAATTCCTCCCTGCCTTGTTTTCCATCTTTTTCTCAATTGTAAATTCGCTCTGATAAACGAGAAAGACGAGTGACTTTCCCTCCGAAACCAACAACCTCTGGCACACCCTACATTTCTCTCTTTCCGTTATAAATATCGAACCTATGGGTGCTTCGGACGTTAAAGATAACTGATGCAGCTCCTTGAAAGGAAGCTTAAAATGATGGAAAAAAAGCTTGCTGTTAAGGTACAGTGAGCTTTCTGACTCGTTCCGGAACCTGCCCCTCTTTTTCATCATCTTCGGTCCCGACACAGTACTGCCTCGCGACTCTGACAAACTAATTTACTGTTAAAAAGCGTTCTCCATTGAAATAGAATGTAAACAAAAAAGTAAAGAAGCCTTGACTGTACTTTGTTCTTTTGAAAAGCACGCAGGAAGTGGCTAGAGTACGAAAGAAGTGTAGGGAGAAGCGCGAGACGTAGTCGAGTGTTTTTCCCACTTCTTGAGAAAAAAAAGAAATATATTCGTAGCGCGCTTGAAATTTAACACTTGCTTGAAGTTTTTAGTCTTAGCATTCAGTTAATTGTTCAGAGTGAAATCCGGCTAATTCGTGGCTTAGACATAAAACTTGCAAGTTCAGAGGAACACGAAAATTGCTCGGGATGACGACGCCGTTAAACTCGGCTGCAATGACTGATGTGGCTTTCCACTTAACGCATCAGGAAGGATACCGGAGGAAGCTCTTAGTAGTTCACTCGAAGGGTGGACGGACGACGTAATTTCTGAGGCTTGCTTCACTACGACGACTGGAGATCGCCATGATGAGCTAGTCGAGATGGACCTCAGTATGACCGCAGTCGCCTAGACCTCATCATAATTAGCATAAATGTTGACAGTTATGCCAGTTTGTTTTTTTTTTAGACCCGTGAATAAATTACACGACTCGCACGGATCATACGCATCGACAAGTCAGTTTTACGAATTGTTATGATCTGTGGTTTTGGACATCCTTCTAAGCTGCCGCGAAAGATTAAATAATATCAATAAATATCAGTGATCCCTTAGAATTAGTAAACCAAGTCTCGCGTCGAAATTTCCAACCAAATGAAATAGAAGAATTACCGAGTGAAGTAATGATTAATGTGTCCACAGCCTATTTAATTCCCTACGATGTATAAGGCAACTAATACACAAATGAAATTGAAAAAGATTGAAGTAACCAAACCGCGAGACTCGTAATGTAACCGCATGTTATGGAAGTAAGAATACTTCGCAAGGTTTTTGACCCATATTATTAACCCGGCATCGGTTCAACAAAATAAATTGTGAAATTTCTATTTTTTAGGTACAATGGGACACACGTGAACACATTAAAGACTACCACATATAGAAATGATGATTACAGGTCTAGGAACCGAGGCTGATCGTTTTAAAACTAACACCAAGCTCCAATATCTGATTTCTATTTCCTAAGCGCGAAAAAGTGTCTTTAAAACGGCAAACAGCTTGAGGTGTATGTCGGTAGAAAAACTGTCCTGTTGTGAATATGATGAATGAAATATGAAAAAGAGGATGCTTTCGAAACCCTTGAAAGAAATTTGAGGTAGGACAGAGTTAATTTGAACTACCCGCTTGCCTGGAGCTCAGAGTTTAGATCATTAAAAATATTACCCCATCATGTCATGGACACCTGAACCGGTTATATATTAAGTTAAATGTTCGTCATTTTTATGCAAAGTTTATAGCCAGTAGAGAAAGTACAGCAATGTTTGATGTGAAATATTAATGGAGTGCCTCCAAGGCAACTTGACAATAAGACTCGTTCCACAAAAATAAAGGTCACAGCCGTTCACAAAGGCTCCCTAATCACACGCAACGAAACAGGCACATTCAGCAGTTCCGCAGTAGAGAGTCGCAATGGTGTTTACGTCAGCGGCCAAACGTCAGGAAACTAAACCCTTCAACGAAGAACGATTTTAACAGCAATCACAAAAAAGCAGCTAATCAGTGACGAGGACCAGATATATCATATTTGAAAATTTGAGCATTATACTCTTGAAGATGACCCCTCAAAACATAGCATTATGTCCAAAGTCACGGAGAAATTACAGGGCGTTTTAAGGCGGTTTACTGCAACTTCACACAAAAATGATCATTTTATTGGACCAAATTCTTAGGTTACACTTATTTCTCTCTTATTGAGTACGTGAGGCAGTACCCAGGCTTATAATGATGTAACCGGGTCTTGCTTAAAAGTAAAACTTTCAATGGGTAATGTTTCAGCTTTCAGTTAGCTCAATGGATAGAGCGCTGGACTGTCGTACGGGAGGTCGGGGGTTCGAGCCCCGGCCGGACCAACACCCAAGGTCTTAAAACAAGTGAGAGGAATATGCTACCTTTCTATATCAAGAAATGGTTAGATACTCTAGTCTTCTCGGATAGGGACGAATAAATAGAGGTCCCGTCTCCCGCAGGGTTAGGGATAGGAGACGTGAATTTCCCATGCACGAGATTACTGTGTGATGGATGTCCTCCCCTGGGGTGGTTGCTGGGTGGGAACTGGCCCTGAAAAGCCCAATGGGGAGTGGTCAATTAATATATGTATGTATGTATCTCTCACAAAAACTATCATAGCTTTTGAGTGGATTTTAACCGCCAGTCTTTGTTAAAAATGGGCAGCTATCAACACATTTTTCCAAATTTTCGTTGAACTAACTGTGCTGAGGTAGTTTTTTACCCGTTTGAATATATTTTTGCTCATAGAATAAGAAAGAGGTGGAGATATGCACTCGTCCTCTAGTTTCCCGCCACGAACATGCTCGTTTTTGTGTACAATAACTTGGCTTTTATCTCTCATTGGTCATTATTGGAGGAGGAGATTCTTTACATGTGGACGTGCTATTCAGTGAAACAACTGTGAAACACACAAGAACCTCTGAGTAGAGTGACGTTTGAGGCTCCGATTGGGTGGTTTAAATATGGGATAACCGACGATTTTTTGCTCACAAGTTCAAGATTACAGAATAGAGCCCAAGCCTCGTTTAAGGTGTTCATCCACACCAGGCATAATGGAACATGGTTCCTGTTGTATTTTCAGTTTACAATGTTTGTGAGATTGATAATGCTTCAGATGTTGATGGATTTCCCAGCAGTAAGATGAGGGTCCACAATAGGTTTGGCGGGATGCCGGATTTGGCTATTTTTCGTGGTGATATTCGGGATATGAGCTGAAAACAGAAGCGTGATGCGGGAAATTTTGACAACCAGCGGGAGCAGGATTTCCTATTTTTTGGGGAAGGGATTCGGGAATCGTAAGGAAAAAACAACGGGATATTGGAATTTAGTTTTGTCTTGACTTAAAATTCATTAGCGTTGACTGAAAAAAAATAGTTCTTAAGTGTGTATACCTCCTTTGTAGTCAAGCTATGAGTGTCAAAGGAAGTGAAGCCGGTCAAATTTTGCCCATTATCACTTTTTTTTGTGGTTCTTGTTTTCCGGTTTTACTATTTTCGCCGAGGTATCAAATCACTGAGGTTAGAAGTCAAGATCCTGCACTCATTCCTGTTTTGTTGACGGATCTGACCTTTTCTACTTTTACCTGGACGGACCTGTCGGACCTGGACGATCCTTTGGACTGAGCGTATGCCCGCACCAACTGTATCAAGGTATCCACCACTCTGCATGAACGGAAACCAATGCATTTCTAGATACAGTCGGAAAGATATACAAGGCTTTCTTCGTCCACGAAAAGCATGCAAAGTACGAGCTTTGCAGTTACAATATGCTTTGCAGTTACAAGATGCTTTGCAGTTACAAGAGCTTTGCAGTTACAAGATGCCGTCACACTGCCTAAAGAAACGTTGCAATATCTTCGCCGAAACGAGGCCTCGATTCGCGGTGAAATCCAAAGCTTGCCAAGGTCCCTTAAATGGACCACACGGAAATGTGGCTGAGAAAACAATAGAGTCTGTTTCATATGTTGTACAATCCTCGCAGTAGATATGAACTTCATATATTTCATTGTATCTCAGAGTCTGTTTCATTGTTGCAGTCTGGCCTTCAGAGACTTTATGACCTGTTAGCGCCAATGAGTTATACTTGAACCAACCTCCTGAGCTGCATGACATTAGATGTAGAGAACTGTCACTCTGTGGTCCATCAGAAATCACCTTTATGCACTGCCCTTGAATATGCCAGGAATTTTGGAAACGCTGTCAAGGAAAGTGTAAAGAGGACAAACAACTGGGCGGCATTTTATTATACCAACCCATAGTCGCGGTATCCCGTTCCAGACCGCGCAGCGGCACTCATTGAAATTTCCTTAGCACCACAACTTCCGCCTGGGGTAATTAGTGGCCAAGACGCCCAGCTTATGAGGGAATGAGCACATACCTTTGGAGCTGCAGGTCGTCAAAAAATCGTCCAACAAGAAACGACCATGGCAAGGGCTGGAACGCTCCCCGATTTCTTGTACGAGAAATACATTGTACCAGGGGAAAGCGTTGACCTAACAGGAGATGTCGGCCTTCCTGACGAATATGATACAAGTAGCAGTGCGGAAGAAGAGGAAACCGAAGACCAAGTAGGAGAAGGATCTGTAAGGGTCGCCACTTTCGATGGTGAAGCAAACTTCCTGCTTAGAAGGGTGTCCGCATTTGGTCGTGCTGTTAGATTTAATAGCAAGTTAATGCTTTCTTAAAAGAGACCAGTGTGTTTATATACAATTTCCATGTCCTAAACTCAATGTAAACAACTGACAGAATCGGCTTCATCGCCTGATGGAAACTAGCAGCAAAGCAGTCCAATCTTCGTAAGACAGACAGATAACATCAATCTATCTAATTCCAAAAATACTGGACTTAAAGTATCGAGGTAAATATGTACCGATGCGAGGAGCAAAAAATAAGTAAGCAAAACAGAAAATAGTGTTATGGTCGCTAATTGTGACGTTGAGAACCTGGAACATCAAAACTGACAATAGATAGAAGGTAAGTCATAACGCCTATTTCAATGATCAAGCAAAACATGTCAAAAGTCTCGTAAAAAAATGGGGCGGGATCGGGATCCGAGTGTAAAAAGGGGCGGGATGGCGGGGTTGAGAAGAAAAAAGGCGGGAAAGCGGGATTTGAGAACCCCTATTGCAGACCCTCTAAGATCTGAAGCAGCTCAGAACGCCACAGCTGGGATGATTTTCCAGATTAGGAAACTTGAAGACATTACGCCGGGGAGGTTTTCTGCACCCTTTTAATTTGGTGATTAGTTGCGCCGCCAATAAATCACTTTTCATACCACATGAGTTCGCTTCCAGTTAACTAAAAAAAAGTGCCGTTCTTAGTCTGTTACAATGCTAGTGATATGGCTAAAACCGCAAGGCCAACCTCAGATAACTTTCCCTCAATAGGCGGGAAAGGAACATCTGCCGTAAATATAAATCTATTTGTAAGAACACCGTTTCACAGACGCGGTATGGAAATTGCTCGATCCGAGTAATGGGCTCTTCTCTGTAGGTGCAAGTTAAATTAAAGTATTTGACTGAAGGAGAGTTACGCTGAACTTGGATACTGGGCAAGAGGAGGGAGGGAGAGTGTATTAATCAAGAAACGGTTGAATTAAAGAAATGTGGTAGACATTTTAAACTGTTTGACAGTCAATTTTACATCCGTTCAGGCAAGCCGGCGCAATTAAACCTTGCCCAACCCTAGAGGAATTACTATAAATTACGTGACGTGAATCTTCCACTTGAGAGTCGAGATCTACAGTAGACAAGCGAACATGTGAATCCCGTATTAAATTTGTGTTCAATCAAGGGAAGTTTGTGGTATTTCAATTTGTCGCAGTTCCGAACGGGGCCCTCTGGTTGGAATAGGAAGTTTAGGAATTAAAAGACCCTCAAGAGGAAGATGTCTTTCGTCTATTCATGAGCGCTGGACAAAAAAAAAAAAAAAAATAGAGAAACGATAAGGAATCGTACATCATAAAATCGGATTCCACGCCCCGATGCCCTATCAGTGAGCCACAGAAACTTCATAGCGACACGCGTCCTGTATACTGCTAGGGTCGGCAATGTTTTGTAAATAGAACAATTCTGTCGTGCCGTTACCATGGTAACCAGGCACGAACAATAGTCATTTGCCTTTGTACAGCCGCTGTGTGGAAATGTGCCGAGGTCTCCTACATCCCAAAGTTCATTCCCGATTCCAGACTGATGGGTTTTATTAAGGCCTTCAGGATGTTAATACAAACATTTTTCGCAATGACCCACACGCGTCTGTTTGCAGGTTGAATATTTCGTTCATAGCGATATAGATTTCGCCGAAGTTAGGAGGAAACAATCAAATTTCAAGAAAAGTATATATGTGTGTGATTGATACTTCCCAATTTGGTCATGCCCTGTGCTTAGTGATCGCTCTTTGAATGTGAGTGATTCTGTAGAAAGGAAGCCCTTGAGATTGAAACGAGAAAATGATGGGTCACGATCATTTCCCGTCACCGTGCAGGTGAATTTGAAGTTTTCACATTGATCCACGTGCCAATCAATGCCTTATTGCTGACACTTAGTCCAGCGTAAACTGAGCGTTATACATCAAAGTTATAAATCTCCTCAGTATCGCTTAACCGTTCCTCGTCGATATGTAATAGTTTGGATTATATAGGTTGTCTCAGTTTCTTAGATTTTTAGAAAAATTTTCCACTGCCGGTCATTTCCGTAACACCAATCATTTTTCCATAAACATGTATATTATCGTTATGGCGTGACGCCGTACTTCTCAATGAAATATTCATCGATTGCGCTCCAAAAAATGCGACAATAGGACATTTTTTGATATTTCTGCACATTTCTGTGCATCCATGTGGCTGCCAACAGCTGGGTGATGTGTATGGAATCAGTAAACAGCTTGAAAAGATTATTGTTGAGATTACAGATACGATTTAAAAAATTTAATGAAAACCTTTTGACCCCTCTCTTTATCGAAGATTTCAACGTTATGACAGGTGAGCTGTCCACAGGTATACCTCTCCACAAAACCGTGGAGGTTCGGAACAAAATTTTATTTGTAGAAGGTGAAATTTTTAAGACATGTACATTGTAAATGAATAATCAACAAGTGCGCAAATTTCAGAGTAGAATTCAATCAGTATTATAAATGTTACAGACCTTGTTCTAAGATCATGAATTAATTAAATAAATCTATTGAAAAAGGTCTCTTTCTTGGTATATAGATTGGAGCGAGTTTGACAATTATTACCTGAATGAAGGTCGAATGAGCCTGCGATGCTGCACAATCGGAGCCAATACTGTACTGTACTTAGTGATTGAGTTCTCAGATATATTGTGTTGCTAAGGTAACTTACAGAAATTTTGATATGATGAAAGAGGTTTAAAATAATTCACTTCTAGTCAATAAAATGATGAAACAACTTTCAGAGAAGTGTGATAATTCTAATAAAAAGACCAAGGCCGGATCGGGATGACAAAAACCGATAGACATAACAGTAGAGTATAGATTAAACTGACCCCCAGATTAAATGATATCAACTAACGTTTATATGTAGTAAAACAGAAACTTGGTGTGACCAAGTAAACTAGACGAATTAAACCGATTCACGTAATGGTTAATGCACCCGAAAGCTTTTTAATCTCCCAGCAAATTGAGTTGAAAAAGATTGAAATAACCAAACCGCAGTGCTCTCAATGTATCCGCATGCTGAGGAAGTGAAAATACTTTACATGGTTTCTGACCCATATTATTTCAGGTTTTTTTTTATCCACACCGTCAATTTTCTTTAAAGCGTAACCTTGGGGGAGCAATTTGACAAGATTTTCTGAGCTCTGATAAGGATTGCTCTTGGGGGATAAAAGGTTACCCAATTAAAAAGGAATCATCAACTGAGAAAGTTTGAAATGCGCTGTTAGATAAAGCTTTGAACTCCTCTGCTCCCCTTCCCTCCTACCTCGTTTTATTAAAAACGAAGAAAACCTGTTTCTATTGCCACTTTATCTACAACTTTTTAAGCATCAACTAAAGCTGAATCAGTACATGTTAATAGTTTCTTAATAAGTTGCCACTCCTATAAAGTACCCTCATTTCAATAAGCTAACGAAGGGCTAACGCTCGAAACGTCAGCTTTTTAACTCTTTACGGTGGCCAATTTACAATTTCAACTTAGTTCATATTACCAAATTACCTTGTTACCCCCATCGGTGCAGCACCACAGTTTCTTTAGAAACTTACCCCCATTATTCCCTTTTTTCAGCTGAGATTTTGAAGAAGTGCCCAGGTGCTTATTCGAAGAGTTACGTTAAATGGAATTGGTTCATTAGGTTTCACAGAAGCCATGCAACATGTCAAGATAAAATTCTCTGATTAGATTATTACATTTATAAATAATTCATGATTTCTCTGAATTTTTGCAACGCAGTTTGACGCATCTACGCTGAAATATTTTAGTAATCATGCCGGAATTATAGTCGATCCTTTGACCACAGCATTATACCTAAAAGTAAGCTAGCATAATTCATCCGAGCCTATCAGTGACCGTAAAATAGCTTCAATTAAGGTCTGTCAGATCTCGCTATTCTTACTGCTCGTCAGTTCTGGATCTCGAGGACTCTTTGGATCTGAAGACTGAGAGGCCAGTCTCCGACTGTTTCTAAATATACTAGCTTTTAAAATCATTCTCAGTATTACAGTTTTTCGCCCAAACACATACTTATTTCATTGAAAATGGTTGAGAAACACACCATCTTTACGCCTCTTACAATTGGAAGGTTCTCTTTGCCAAACATATGAGAGAATCGCTCAGACTGGGTGCATAGCATCCCCTCAGCGAGTAAAGTGACACGTCTCTTGGTGGAGGCGTAGTGTTTTACGTTCGCAATGATGTTATGGTGAACAGAAGAGAAGACCTTGAAAGGCCCGACATGGAAGGACTTTGGCTTGAAGTTTTCCCTCCAAAGTCACGCAGTTTTTTAACTGGTTGTTTCTATCGACCTCCAAACTCATCTAATTATTATGATTAAGATTCTTGTTCAAAAATAAATAACACCCTGAACGCTACTGTTTCAAAGGGTCAACAAGTAGTTTAACTTGGGGATTGGAACACCGACTTCGCGTCGAAACACACAACTATCCCAGAATGTGAACATCTTAAATCTTTATTTAAATCACTGCAGTTTACTCAAATCATCAAGGAGCCCACAAGAGTCACCGCGGAATCTAGAACCATGATTGATCCGATCGCTACAAACCATCTGTAAAACATTAAAGTCTCTGGGATCGTCACTGGTGCTAGCTTAAGCGATCATGAAATGACTTTTTGTGTGAGAAAGATCAATTGGAAAAAAGCTCCACCACAACTCAAAACATTTAGAAATTATGCAAATTACAACCCAGATAAATTTCTCGAGGATTTGAAAAACACAGATTTTGTTCTTCCAAATGACCAAGGTAACAATAAGGACGTTAATGAGCTTTGGCAGTCGTTCAAAGAAAAGTTTACCAACATAGCAGAACGTCACGCCCCCACTATTGTTAAACGCGTTAGGGGTTTAAACAATTGTCGTTGGCTCAATATTTCTATCAAACGTCAAATAAAACAGAGAGATTATTTACAGAAAAAAGCTCACACTACCGGACTTCCCTCAGATTGGAAAAGATACCGCTTTCAAAGAAATCCAGTTACCAATTTAATAAGAAAGAAAAAGGAAAAATACAATCGAAGGCTTATCGACGAGAATACTGGCGATCCCAACTCATTCTGGCGAACAGTTAAGAAAATTCTTCCCTCCGAAAGCAAAAAAACCATCTCCAAAACTCAAAGTCGACGGTCAAGTAATAACTGAAAAGAGCTCAATTACAAATTATTTCAACAATACATTCTTAAATACAGCTGTAAACCCATGCAAATCGTTTGTAAATGCTGCATCGAAACTCTCGTCAAGTATATCTTTCACAGAAGCTACGAACGCTACTTTTCTGTTTACTGATAGTTCTGAAACTGCTGTTCTGTCTGAAATCCGACGACTTAAATCAGGAAAAGCTGTGGGCTTAGATAATGTTCCACCAAGACTTCTAAAGGACGCTTCTGCAATAGTAACAAAACCTATTACAGTAATAATTAATGCTTCACTGCCTCAGAGCAAAGTTCCTGACGACTGGAAAGCTGCCTACGTTATTCAATTATTTAAGAAAGGGAGGAAAGACAATGTTAACAGTTATCGCCCCATATCTATCTTACCTACAATATCTAAGCTACTTGAACGAGTGGTGCATACTCAACAAGTGAGCTATTTACAAGAAAACCATCTACTCAGTCCATTCCAATGTGGATTCCGCAAACAACCCTCAAAAAACATTTGCAGCTCTCTCTTACGCGGACACAATCCGGCGAAATATTGATCTGGGTTTCATGACAGAAGCAGCTTTTGTGGACTTGCGTAAGGCATTCGACACAATAGGTCATTCTATTTTGTTGAGGAAACCGCGCTCTTTTGGAATCAAAAGCAAAGAACTGAACTGGTTTGAAGACTATCTGTCTGGCCGCACCCAAGTTGTTGGCGTTGGTGGTGTTCCGTCTGATCCTCTACACATAACATCTGGTGTCCCGCAAGGCTCTATTTTGAGCCCCTTACTCTTTGTTATTTATATTAACGACTTGCCCCTCTGCATTAAGTCTTGTCATGTGCTCATGTACGCTGATGACTACTGTTCTGTTTTGTGCCGGATTTAACTCTAAAGTCATCGAAGATAATCTGAATCAAGACCTTATTACATTGGGCGAATGGCTTCAAGTGAAAGCTTATTTCTTAATACCACCAAATCTGAGGCCATGCTGTTTGGAACTCATTCTAAGCTGTCTAAACATAACGACTTTGATATTACTTTTCACGGACAAAGTTTAACACGGGTGAACAAGTTCACTTATCTTGGTATTATATTTGATGAGGCTATCTCTTGGGCTCCCCACATTCAGCACATTATATCTAAAGCTGGCAAAAGGCTAGGTATGCTATCTCCATTGCCAAGAGATTTAACTTGTCATGCTGCCAACACTTTGTATCTATCATTTATTCGTCCAATATTTGACTACGGTTACACTGTACGGAATTGTTGTAGAGTGAGCAATGCCAGACTGCTGGATAATTTTCAAAGGAGGGCATCCAAAATTGTTTCAAAATCTAAGGATAGTGGTCAGGCTTTAATGGATCTTCGATGGCCTGTATTACAGTCGAGAAGAGACGAACATTCTTTTAAACTGGTTAATAAATGTATTTCTGATAATTGTCCTCAATTTTTTAAGCAATATTTTAATTTTAATAATACCAAAACAAGACAGGGAAATTTGCTTCATTTGTCTCGCGTTAGAACTGAAACAGCCAGGAAATCTTGTTTTATCATGGATGTGTTGTTTATAATAGTCACGTTAATTACAATTTTCTGCAATATTAGCTGTGGTCACACTACAGGCTTTTACCCGGGGAAAATCGTTTTACCTAGGAAAAATTTCCCCTGGTAAATGTACCTCAGGTCTCATTTTCCCTCGGTTAAAAGGTCACACTGGAGAACATTGGACTTTGGGAGGTTTAACGCCACAAAGGATTAAATTTCAGGTCGTGTGTTCAAAATTTTGGCGCAAAAACGGAAAACATGCCTGAGAATCAAACGCATCAAAGAGAGGTTTTTATTCATATTTCATTGCTGCCCATTACTTTATTTCAAAGAGCAAGACGAGCAAGAGTAACTTTACTGCAGCGCCTGATTTCTCGAAGGATTCAAAGACGACGAAGAGCCGCATTTAGTCAATTCAATATTTATTTTTGGATCCTATTCACCAGGGCTCCTATTGATAGCAGAGCTTTACGTTCTGATGGGACTACCCTGATGTTGGGATTTCTATTCATTTTTAAATACAGGTGCCATTCATTCATTCTCTTAGGTATTAAAGGAAACGTCTTGCTATCTATTTTTTTCAAATTAACTCAGCCCTTAGCTACTCTCCGAAACCGAAACAGTCGTGACGGAAATATTCCAAGAATCAGCAAGATTTTCTTTTTTCAAAGGATTGCTGATTTGAGCAAACAAGAGGTTCCAACTAATATGTCGATGGGAACGGGTGTCAATCAGCCACTATTTAAAAACCAGGCGTCAGCGTATTATGAACTTGGGACTGAGTTGCCGGCGGTTTGGATTCTCTGTTCTATACCCTCAAATCGCTTTCATACAAATTTGGTGCTTGATAAGTGACGATCGCTAAAAGTGCCAGAAACACTTGCGCAAGTGTAATTAAATGAAAAACTCTGATCTTTGAAGCCCGGTCCAACAATTCAATGGATGTCACTGTCAAGTTATCTTCGTACTGCACCCGAACTTGTAGCGAAAAATTATAGATCTGTACTCTTAGCGTCGAAGCATAAACTGGTTGATTTTAATTGGACGAGATCTGGCGCCCTTTCACCCACAGGGAATAGGCGGATTCATGCTAACATCATTGTTTACATTTTTGCTCATTTGCATACGGCTTTGCGTAAAGAAGGAAGCATGTTAGATACAAATTGACTTCAGGCAGCTAAAGGGCTAGAAAACCTTAGTACATGGTGAAATTTTTAGCTCTTTGGGTGTAATATTCAAGGAGAAATAGTCCATCAAAAACTGCAAAATTTCTGGGTGGCAAAAGCGCTAATGAGCTCATACATTCTATGTCAAATTTTGAGTTTTTAAACCCGTGTTGCACAAAAAGTATTCCATGCATCACGCTCGTATTCTTTGGCCGATTTAATCGTACTTTGACCTTTCGATATTCAGAACTGATTTATTTTTAGCTCCATCAGAAACTGAATTGCTTATGCTAATGAGGCAAATATTGTAAACAAGGATTCCCCTATACTGCTCCAGCTTATTCACTTGTCAGAGCGGAGTTACGAATCGAAACAAAGGCCTCGCCAGTTATTTTTTGTGCCATTGTTTTGCTTTAGCACACTTTGCCCGCGAGTTTTAAAACCTAGCTATTGAAGAAGCTAAAACCTACAACGGCCGTTTGCGTCCGACTTTCTCCCAAACCATTTAAAATTTAAATCAACAAACATTTTTTTGTCATTGAATACCCCTCGAGTTTTATTGTAGTTTAAGCATTATGACTATGAAGAACATACTGATACATAGCGAGTACTTCGATTCTGAGATAGCGGTCAAGAACTAGAGATTATTCAAATACAACTAAATCAGCTGACTTTTTTTTTTTCGCTTTTACACATCGGACTGTTATCGGAATGTCACTGTCAGGTTATATTTGTACTGCACCCGAACTAAATTATTACTGAGATGGCGATCACAATGAGAAAGGAGTTTATTACACTAAAAAAACTAGAGATTATTCAAATACAACTGAATCAGTTCACTTTTTTCGCTTTTACAAATGGGACTGTCGTCGTGTAGTAAATTAACTTATGAAATTCACAAGGTCGTCGATTTGAGTTTCCATTTATTCTAAAGAGCAGTTATTTGGGATTCGCCCCAGTCTAAATGTTGTTAATAAAATCAAGAAAGCTGTGGAAGCACCATGTAACAGTGCAAGTGTTTCCATCAGGTTCTTTATCGAGTTAAAGTAATGTTTCGCTTAAGTTGTAAATTGCAATAACGTAGGTGCTCTGCGCTCTTTGTTAGACCGCGATCCCAAGATTGCGGCCGACACATGCCGATGTGGTTATCATTTCTAGTGAAAGTCAGATTCAGTGTATGGTTACAATCAGTGATCGGTTTCGGCAGTTCTACGTTCAATAAAACTTGGCTCTAGACAGTGCAAACCTTCGTCAAAATCACTTTTCTGATATGCTTTTTACAAATCAAACGAGAAATACGATACACTTCTGCCTGAAGCCAAAATGAAGTGAGTAGAGAATATTATGACATTCAAGATAACCATAGAGACTCATACATAGCTTTTTCGAATATTTTCCTTAAATCAGATAGCACTGATATTGGCCTCTAATTATCTTTGTCTTCTCTAGATCCTTTCTTGAAAACCAGAGTAACTCTTCTCAATTTAAGCTCATTTGGAAAAATGCCACAGAGAAAAGAATCATTAATTAGGGACGAAAGAAGTGGACAAATATGGTTTTAAGAACTTTTAGCATTCTGACTGGAATACTGCAAGGGCCTACAGATTTGCTATTGTCCATTTGAGATATGTAAGTAGACCTTCAAACTCTCATGATGTCGTCGTGAGACTCACGATTTCAAGACTCATCTCATGGTCTCACGATTTAACTTCGAAATCTCACGGTTTTCCAAAATGAACTAGACGCTCGAGGAGCATTCACTCGGGTTTCATTTAAAGCTATAGCATTCGCACAAAACACGAGTACAATTCTACTATACATTCTATGCATAGCGAGATCTGAATTAATGTACTTTTATTGACACTGTAACAGCATTATGTTCCTGTACAGTGGTCATATTGAAAACTTTTTCGAGTAGCTAACAGTAATCATCATGTCTTCTATTAAGTATACAACTCCATGGGAAAAGCAAACCAACATTCGCGATATATGATTTATCGCTTGTATAATAGTAATATTGGTTATGTACGAAAGACCAAATCATACTTTACAAGTATTGAACCCAATAAAAGCCAATAACAGAAGCAGGATTTTTAACAGATGAGCTAAGCTTAAATATTTAACCTTACTATTCAAGCTGCTTCTGTCAGTATCCTAATCCAAGTCGCTGTTGTTGGCGCCACCGTCGAAGTTGTGTTCACGAACATTGTAATTTTATCAGCAAGTGAGGTGTTCGTCTCCGCGTCATAGTTTGTGATTACATCGGCTGTTCCAGTTTTGCCAGTGTTTTCGTAATTTGAACTCACATATGGCTCATTTGTTATCTCGCAAGAACTAGTATGAGCTTTGCACATTTGGCTAGCTTGCGAGCCATAGAGTTCGTGGACCGGTCCATTCCGAAAACGCCCGACATCATTTACCGTGGGCCCACCAAAAACGGCGTGTGCGTTTGTATGTGAGATGAGCGTATAAGACAGGAATCTTCGCCACATGTTCTTCACCAAACACAGCATTCTGTAAAATTATGTTTTATCAAAGAGCTAGTTCATGACAACGTAACGAAAGTTGTCACACTCTCATCCCCAGTTTCCGCAGTTTAAGCAAGGAACGCCTGGGACCATGACCCCCCTTTTGGCGACAAACAACGGCTTGCAATTTAAGACTCGGGCTTTCCAACGAAAGCCCGATTAATAACAATTCCAATCAGACACGGCCTAAAATCTACTCAATTTACAAAATAATAGTTGCGAATGGGCACGTGCATTTCTCCTCACTGGGAATCTCGGCCTAGCTATTTTTAAACCTCGCTCTGAGTTCCAATAAGAGCGTGAAGTTGCCTTGGAAGGCTTTATTTCATGTGTTCAGTATGGCGGAACGAACTGAGCGATCCTCTGAAAACGTCCAAGACCCTCCTGTCGGTGTTTCATGCAATGATGAGCGCAAAGAAGCGCCACATAATTAAGGTACTTGTTTGTCTAATTTGTGTTACTTAATGCGAAAAGGGCACTAATTAAGGCAGTTTCAACACTGCTACGTATAATTGTTAGCGTTAAGATTCCTTCGTTTTGAACCATTTTAAATCTCACTATTTGGTCCAGAAAACTTCTTTTGTAGTTTTTTATCAGCTGAAACACAATGGGTACATCTCGTTAAAATACTTGGAAAGTTTGCTGATGTTAAAGATTATTCAGATTCATGAATTAGATAATTTAAACTGGGAGGAAAAGTCAAGGTTGATTCAGAGTGACCGGGTGACATGTGCACAACATTTTAGTTACCAATTCAATCAGTTTTTAAGGTGCTTTCTAATGAGCAATGCTGCTCCCTTAGGAAAAATGTCAGGCTTGTTTCAGATTTGAATACCAGCAGAGAGGTTCACCACATATTTGTATACTAATTTGACTTGAAGATGCACCAGTGTATTATTGATCAAATAATCACTTGTGAAAAATCAGTTAATGATCCAGAACTGGGACTGCTTGTCAACAAACCGATTCATAAGCACTCTCCAACTCGCGTAAAAAATCAAAGATGGAATGCAGATTTAATTATTCACAGCCTCCAATGAAATGCACCAGCATTTTACATTCTATTGGCAGTGATGTTTCTGAAAGTGGCATATTAGAAAACATAAAGAAAATTGCAAACATATCAGTAAGCATTAGAATGATATGAAAGAGGTGGATAACATCACTTTTGAACAAATGCTAATTAATCTGGACATCCCTGAACAAAACTACTATTATCTTGCTATTTGATCCAACCTAAATTCTCCCACCATATTTCTGAAAAGAAATCCTAATGAACACCTACAACAGTGTCTGTCTAAGTGCATGGAGAGCAAATATGGATATAATTATGGTTTGTTTTGGATGTTTATGCTTGTGTAATGTACATAATAAATGTATCATACATTTCAAAAGCCCAGAAGGGAATGAGTCAACTTTTTACAACAAGCATGTGAGGGGGCAAAGAGAGGAAATTACAGCATAATTAGAGAGAGATATTGAGAATAAATTTTTAAATAGTGGGGAGATCAGTGCTCAAGAGGCAGTTTACATATAGTTCATTAGCTACCAACAAGGAAAAGCTCTAGAGAGGTGATTTTTATCACCACTTCACCCCCTGAAGAGAAAGCTCAGCTTTTGAAACCAATGAATGAAATAGAAGAAGTGGAGGATGACTCTGAAGACATTCACTCTACTGGTCTTATTAAGAGGTACATAGAAAGACCAACAAGCATAGAGAATATTACTGGCTGATTGGGCTGCATCGTATAATTCACCGCAAAAACTCATTTGGGAAAAAATCTAAAAGTTTGAACACAGATAACCTCCTACTTGAAACAGGGAAAGATGATGATGATGATGATGAATTCGCTGATTTCAACTTCAGACTTTAGGCAAGCACAATGCAAAAATTGCAAAACCAAAGCAGCATATAAAGCCTAGAATAATTAGAAGTGTTTGGTACAATGTGAATTCTTACTCTAAAGAACATTTCCGTGAACTTATTATGCTTTTTACTTGTTGGCAAAATGAAAAAGCTGATTTAATAGGCAGCTAAGCTCTTCATATCAGGAGCATTTCCTTCTTTTGAAAGAAAAAGTAGACAAACAAATGCATCAGTATGCTGTCTGCAGTGAAGATATGAATGACATTGAACAGCGTTTACATGACACAGAAGTTAGTGATTCCCAGTATGACTTAGTAACACCAAATGCGCAAAATGTTGAACTGCAAGATGAAGGAAGCTCTTGGTAATGAAGATTTACATCCTGATTTCAATGAACTTTGACCTTTCAGATGATTTCAAAATTCCTTCCACATCACGCCACAATGAGCCACCTATATTAATCAGTAAATTACCAGATGGTGGTTATCGTGGAATGGTTTAGATTTTAAATAAAAAGAAAAAAGAATTGTTTTTATCACATTTTGCACCAGAGTGAAAGCACAGAAACTCCTTTTTATTGCTTTCTGAGTAGTGGAGCTGGTGTGGGCAAATCACATCTTCTAAAAGCCTTGGATCAGGCAGCCCTTAAGTATTTTAACACAAGAGCTGGCAATGATTTTTGTCAAATTAAGGTCTTACTATTAGGTTCAACTGGGAAAGCTGCTTACAACATTAAAGGTAAAACTATTCACAGTGCATTTGCTATTCCTGCCTAGCAGTCATTGAAAAATTACAAACAATATATCTTGACTTAAATTGACAAGACACCTTGACAACTCACTTTGGAGGCGTCAAATTGATATTCTTGGATGAAATTTGAATGTGTTTGCCATACAGCTTAACAATAGGCTTAAAGATAGTAAGGGTTGCAAAGATGATTTTGGTGGTGTTTCTTTTATCACCATAATGATTATATTGGTGATTTGTTCCAGTTAGAACCAGTAATGGATGACTACATATTTAAACACCTCCAAAATTCAGTTTACACAGTTCTTGATCCAATTCTCTGGCAATAGCACTTTTCAGTGTTTGAGCTCACTGAGATCATGTGGCAAAGAGATAGCAAGTTGTTTGCAGAACTTCTTAATTGGTTAAATATGTGAAGGTAAACACACAGCAAGTGACATTGTAAAATTGAAGGGAAGAGTTGTGTGAGAAGACACAAACAACCCATTTGATGCACCCACCTATATAAACAAAAATTAATGCAAACTAGGGTAGATTAATTTAATGATGAAGTACATAATGTAGCTATAGGAAACAAATACAGAATCACAGCACTAGACAGTGTTATTGGAGCTAACTCTTCTGAGGTTTGAAGAAAAATATTAAGACAAAATTAATTTCCCAAGAAAAACTGAGGAGTTGGTATTGAACCTCTACCTAAATGCTGAAGGTGAATTCAGCATGTAATGAATATGTGAACTGAAGATGGCATAACAAATTCATGGTGCTGGGAATATCATCAAATTTCTGCAACTAAATCAGCAAAGCAAACACTCAGGCATAGTTTGGGTACAGTTTGATCACTCAGATTTTGGTAAAAAAACTAGACATGAGACCAGACATCTCTATACCCAAGGAATTGACCATAGGGCATGGACCCCAGTATAACCAGTTACCATACAATTTTTTGTTGGTAAAAACAAAGCAACTCAAGTTGTCAGAAAACAGTTTCCATTATGCCCTGCAGCAGCAAAAACAGTTCATAGATCACTGAGGGGGATACTGAAACTAAAATTGTTGTCAACTTAAGTACTAAAAGAACCATTCCACCTTTGAAGGCTTATATATAACTGATCTCTGTAAAGACAAAATTGTTATTCATGCCACTGTTGAGAAAGAAATGGAGTGATTAAGAACAACTGCTAAACTTAAACTTTGTATATCACCACTTAATGGCATATCTAGTTCAATTCTAAAAATCTGTTACCTGAATGCAAGATCACTGCGTAGACACAAGGCATATGCAAAGACTTAAACTATTCAAGTTCTAATATCATTTTTTTTGCAGATACAAGATTTAGTTCCCAAGATTCTTGTGACAAATATAACATAGTTGGTTAAATAACATGTCTTTAAAAATGACAGTCCACATACATACAGTCTGTAGTCTTGGATCAAGACCTTTTGGTGGTACAGCTGTGTTTAGCAAAATCCCATATTGCCCTGGATATCCCTACTGTCACAATGTACATGGTATTGAAATAACTGGGATTGTAGTCACAATTTGTGAGAACTGTACAGTCTTGGGTATTTATTGCTCTCCAAAAATTCCCAGAGGACAACTTTGTCAGGCAGTCTCAGAAGTGTTAGATACCATTTTGACAGAGAACAACATTATTATTGGAGACTTAAATGTAAATTGCCTTATTGAGGCAGACATTAGCTACCTTTGTGGAATTTACTATTTAGAGATAAATGTTAGAAACAGTTGATATCAACATACACAACTTACAATAGAAAATTAATTGATCATATAATTATTTACAAACATCTCACTTAACTATACAAGCAGGTGTTTTAGAGACTTCACAGATCATAACGCAATATGGATCTCATTTCTTAGTGCTATTAACTGATTATTTTTTTATGGAAAATCCAGACAGATTTAAAGACAAAAAAAAAGAAATTGATACCCCGTAGTGATTCAAAGAATGCTAATAAACTCAGTCAGCCAGAGTCTTGGTCACAAGGCAAGGCTGTACATTTTTGTCAAATGAAAATTAGCCAATTAACATACATGTATAGATTCATATTTGAAACAGACCACACAAATGACAAGATTGCTTTCATTTAATTAGAAATCAGCAGTAATAGTACTAATATAAGCAATAATAATTAGAACAATAATTTTCATAATAATAAAGTAAACAAACTGTCTTTGATTTGATAGCTAGTCAAGAAGTAGCTTGTGAAATGTGAGTCATTATCCAGTATCACCAGTTGTTACGAATTATTTTACTAAATCCATTTAGTAGACCTGTTTTTCATAGGACTATCATTGTAGTACTGTTACAATTTCAAAATTCATGTTCCTTTTTTCCCCTTCTCTTCAAATAGACTTCGTTCAGAGGCATCACTTAGAGAGGACATGTGTACATTACAGCAGCACTGTCTTACAGTTCTCCTGCGATGAAGAATACAGCTTACTGAACACTCTCTCAAGATTACATCAAGTTACTTCTATCAGATAACCACAGCAAAACAACATACTGCATGCACAATGCATGTTACTTCAACTACAAAGCTATACTTGGATCACTTTAATCTGCACTTTTATTTCATACAGATATTACATGATACAGATATTTTATTTTATACGGATTCCATGAACGACTTCATCATGCATACCTGAGCTTTAAGAAGTTCTTGGACAACACTCGAGTATGTCTCCCGCCATATTTCGCATTGTTGTCTAGTTCTCGCCATTAACTTGGATGACGTGACACATTGTGCACGCTGTCGTTTAGCCTGCTTCATTGTTCTGCTTCGTAGGCACGCTGTTGGTTAGTTCACCTTGTTGTCACACGGTTGGCGCATATATTTAACGCGGCTCTTTTTTTTCCCGCTCGTTCTTTTTATGTATGTCTCTTGCCTTCGATCAATAAACGTCTTCTCTTGCTCGGAGTTTCGGCTCAACTTATTGGCGTCCGGCAGACGCGATTGTGACTTTCGTCAGCTTCTGCAGATGGGAGCTTTCTTTCGAGTTTTTCGTTTATCGGGCATCGTAAGGGAGTTAGAATTGGAGTAATATTGTTAAGTTTATCACATTCACAAATGCACTTTCAATACGGCCTTCGCAAGCTTTATAATTGAGAGAATTCGGAAACGTAACCATTGGCAACGTTTATCACAACAGGTTACTCGTAACACTCTTCGTTTGCTGCTACAACGGAAATAACAAGATCTCAAACATTTAAAATTCTGCCCTGTACACCATTAAAGAAAAGCAGCGTGTTAATCGGGAGCTCTTTTCATAACCCATAGAATCCTCGGTCAATACGGAAAGAAGTGTGGGTAGAAACACGAGACGTAGTCGAGTGTTTTTCCCCCTTCTTGAGAAAAAATGAAATATATTTGTAGCGCGGCAGTTCAAATTTAACACTTGCCTGAAGGTTTTAGTTTTGGTGTTCAGTGAATTGTTCTAAGTGAAATCCGGCCGAATTAAAGCTTATACATAGAAACTTGCAAGTTTCTTCACGTGATAAAATAGGGAACAAAATGCTCGAGGCGTGTGTTTTATGAATGGAAGATACCTGGATGCAAAGGAACATGAAAATTGCTCAGGATGATAGCGCCGTAAAACTCGACTGCAGTGACTGATGTGGCCTTCCACTTAACGCATCAGAAAGGATATCAGAGCAAGCTCTTAGCTGTTCACTCGAAAGGTAGACGATGTAATTTCTGAGGCTTACTTCACTGCGATGACCAGAGATGGCCATGATGAGCTAGTCGAGATAGACCCCAGTATGGCCGCAGTCGCCCAGACCTCATAAATTTTAACAGTTATGCTAGTTTAGTTTTTTTTTTTAATCGACTCGTGAATAAATTACACAACCCGCACGGATCGCACAAATCGACATGTCAGTTTCACGAATCATTATGATCCGTCATTTTGGACAACCCTCTAAGCTGCCGCGAAAGATTAAATAATATCAATCAATATCAACGATCATTTAAAATTAGTAAACCAAGTTTGCGTCGAAATTTCCAACCAAGTAAAATAGAACAATTACCAAGTCACGTGATGATTAATGCGCCCGAGACCTATTTAATTCCCTAAAACGTATAAGGCAACTAATACGCAAATAAAATTGGAAAAGATTAAAATAACCAAACCGCACGACTCGCAAGGTAACCGCATGTTGAGGAAGTGAGCACCCTTCACAAGACTTTTCACCCATATTATTAACTCTGCATCGGTTCAATAAAATAAAATGTGAAATTTCTATTTTTTTAGGTACAATAGGGCACACGTGAATACATTATGGACTGTCACATATAGAAATAAACTTTTATAATTTCCAACTGCCTTTAATTCATTTCATGAGAAAAATCTTAGCCAAAAACAAGGTAATTTCTGTAATTAACGCTAAGTCAATGCTCTCAAAAAATGTGGAACGTTGACTTGTCGATAGCACATGGCACTGATAACAACGCACGAGGAATTAATTATTGCAGTTTTCGACAAGACTGATGATTCAAGACCTGAGGCGGATCGTTGTAAATACAAGCTCCAATGTTTGATTTTAATTTCCTTAGCGTGGAAAAGTGTCTTAAAACGGCAAACAGCGTGAGATGCATGTTGTGAATATGATAAAAAAAATATGACAAAGAGAATGCTTTCCAAACTCTTCAAAGAAAATTGCGGTAGGACAGAATTCATTTTAAATACCTGCTTGCCTGGAACTCAGAGTTTAGATCATCAAAAGTACCACATCATGTCATGGACACCGGAACAGGTTATATGAGTTAAATGTTGGTCATACGTATGCAAAGTTTATGGCCAGTAAAGAAAATACAGCAATGTTTGGCGTGAAATATTAATAGAAGTGCCTCCAAAGCAACATGACAAAAAGATTCGTTCCGCAGAAATAAAGGTCACAGCCGTTCACAAAAAAATTATCTGATCCCACGCAACGACACAGGCACAATCAGTGTAATGTGTTCTGATCGACGGAGCCGGACAGCCCAAGGGAGTTCTGGAACACGTATCGTCCTTTCCTTCATAGCAAACAAAACAGGCTGATGACATTATTCTTGAAGAAAACAATCAGGTCATAACTGATAAGTGTGAAATTGCCGAGCTTTTATATCAACATTTTATTAAGATCACGGAGAGTGTGAGGGCGGTGAGCGAAGAGGAGTACGGTAAGAATTTTGTAAACCATCCAAGTATTATAGCAATACTACAACGTAATACACCGATTTCAATAAAATGGCTGCCGCTCAGCCGAAGAATGGGGCAAGCACTGAAACGAGGTATTTTAGGACTCGGCGGGCCTCACAGATAGGACTTCGCGGTCAAACATACACTGTTGTGTTCCTCATTCATTGTACTTAAAAAGGAACTACTGGGTCCAACGGAGAAAAACTTGGTTTCTTTAGCTTCCCAAAACAAGCGTCACTTAAAAAGGTCTGACTTGCCAAGATCAGAAGAGACCCCGGCAAAAATTTAAACTTGAACGACAACACGAAAGTATGTTCACTCCATTTCGAACTGTGCGAAATGGAAAAATGTTTTGGTGGGAAAATGTCTTTAAAAAGACGTAATGAAATATTTCCTACGAAGTTTAGCTGGCCGCGTACCTCACCAAGAAAGCGACCAGCTCCTTGTCTGAGGACGGATCCAGTAGTAAATGAGCGTTTGAAAAGAAATCTGGACACCGACTCAACAACAACAAATAGCGCTATCGAGGAGAGCCTTTCCGCTAGTGCTGTTGAGGACATTAGGGACCTTCAGATCCGACTACGACTTCGAGTACGAGAACGAGATTACCAAAGTGCAACTAGCACGCATGCGCGATAGCGTGAGCATGTCACGCAAACTCGTTCTGTCTTCAAAATCTCGCTGCCGTCCTTTTAAGAACTACGAGATTTTCAAGAAGACTCGTTCCTCGAGTACGACTGAGTTAAGGCGGGTTTAAAGGTTAGTCTCTATAGCTCTTTTTACAAGTTTCAAGCGACTCATACATGCACAAAGTCTGCATTAAACAGTTACTAACAAATTGTTATGTTTCCACGTTAGAAATTGCTTTTCAAGAACTGTGCTGTACTTTAAGTTCAAAGTCATGTGACGCGAGTCAAGTCAAAGTGATCGTATGACCAGTAGGGAAAGGACGGAAATTTCTCGTTCACCGTTTCGAAAAGCAACGAAAACTCGACTTCATCGATGATATCCTCCATGAACATAAATGCCAGAGCATCTTGTGTGGTTTGTCTGCTAAACATTTCCACGACCGACAAAATGTCGCCACTCCGTACTCACAACGACTACTGAAACATTTTTGTTACGAGCTGACGGCGGCGACGACCGTGTTTACGACAACTAAGCCCCAGGACTCCCGCGCGCAAAAATCGTACTCGTACTCGTACTCGTACTCTTAGTCGTATCTGAAGGTCCCTATTGAGTTTCAAAGTGCTACGACAACAGAATTCTACACGGAAGAAATTAATCAATTAAAACTGGACTTAGAACAACAACAAGGACAAATAACCACTTTGTGTAAGAAAAAGGGCGATGCCTTAAGAGAAATCAAGCGTTTAAAACAACACGCCGAACTTAATGAACTTAGCGAACTTTGGTCAGCTTTCTCTTCGTGAATATTTGGTTTGGTTCTGGATCAATGATATTCGTATCTTTTCCTTTGGAAATATACTCTTCCACACTAAAAATAACCGAAAAATCCGGCCTAAACAACAGACTTACAAGCTATCGAGGTTCAAAAAATAGGGGCTACAAAAACTCTAACTCACTGTTTTACTAGTTATGCTTTTGTAGTCAAACCTTTTGCACGATCACCCCGACCCTAAAGCAAAAATCTTAATTCATAAATTTTCCTCAGAGATGGCTTCCGACCTTCTAAACGAGCACCAGGAATATCCCACTCGTATGGTTTCTCAGAAAACGCCATGGTTTCATCCTAAAACACCTCGTTTTCGTGGTCGCCCCATACTTTGTCCGACAGGCAGCCATTCTATTGAAATCGGTGTATAGCAACACAAGTTTCTAGTTCCAGCACACTAATCAAATACAGATCGAAAGCCTCCTAATGGAATTCAATTGTCGCAAATCGTGTGGCCATGACATGATGACACCTAGGCTTGTAAAGGATTCGGCGGCTGTATTATCTAAACCTATTGCAAGCATTTTAAACTCGTCGATTGACCACGGTGTGTATCCGAGCGAGTGGAAAAAAAGGTCAGGTAAGACCCTTGTTTAAAAAAGGCGATGAATTCAACAGGACCAACTATAGGCCCGTTAGAGTCCTAACAGTTCTCAAAAATGTATACGAAAGGCTGTTGATGGTACAAATGAAAGACTTTTATCGCGCCATCTTATCTGATTTCATCAGTTCTTATAGAAAGTTCTATAGTTGTGAAACAGCCCTGTTACGTCTGACAGAGGATTGGAGGAGCACGCGCGATAGGGGGAATTGGTTGGTATGGTGTCCATGGATCTTTCTAAAACGTTTGATCTTATACAGCACGACCTATTGTTGGCAAAACTCAAGGCTTACGGTGTTGGTGAGAAAGGCTGCGCGCTTCTAAAGGATTATCTAACTAGAAGACAGCAGAGAGTAAGAATTGGAGTTACGTACTCCAGGTGGCAGAGCATAGGCCGAGGTGTGTTGAAGTCCTAAATGTAATAACATTCCTAAATGTAATAAAGTCCTAAATGTAATAACACTTGGTCCTAAATGTAATAAAGTCCTAAATGTAATATCATTTGGTCCTAAATGTAATAAAGTCCTAAATGTAATATCATTTGGTCCTAAATGTAATAAAGTCCTAAATGTAATAACATTTGGTCCTAAATGTAATAAGCCTCTGATGCAGTCGTTCGACTGCGCTAATGCATTGTGTTATAGCGGACATCCAACATTGAGGTGTTAAAGTGACAGCTGTTGCACCGAAAAATCCCCTGACCAGTATTCATGTCACATGGCGGGCTCGCTGATATCAACCAGTATCTTTCTACTTACTAGTCGCAAGTCGAGTAGCATTGGCTGGAGACTGTTACTGACAGCTTCTAATGACAGCTGGCGAAACAATGAGTACGCTCACCAATACCTCCATATATCACTGGCTCAGACTCTCAGGTACATTAGGTTTTGGAAAAATGTGATAACGGTATACTTCTGTGATCAGCGATGGAGGTACAAGTCATAAACCAAATTAAAAACTTGGACTAGGAAGTCTACAAATTTGTAGGTCGGACAATTTGCGGGCTTGGATATGAAATTGTTTGTCTTTACTTTTTAGACCAGACCTTGTTAGCATGCACATTTTGTTTCCTAATTCGGATCTTGACCGGCTCTCCAGAAAGCTATTGTTTCCAAATTGTCGAATAGTTTCGTGGTTACGGTGAAATTATATACTCAGTAACTTACATTTAACAGGTCTAAATGAAAAGAAACTGCTGACCAGCACATTCAAAAGGGTTATCTATGTCAAAGGTTGTTAATTATGTACCGATCTCCAAAAACTCACGCACAAATTTGTGCTTTTGCTTTCTCTGAGATGTGAGTAAAACTAATCGTGTGAGCCGTTTTTTAATGGTCTACTAAATGATTTAAAGAAAAAGAAAAGGAAACATGGTTTGCTTGACGCACTGATCGCCTTAACGATCAAGCATTAGATAAAATAGCATAACCTGACTCTGAAACGGACTTTTCTTCAACTTAATCGGCACTATGAGTGACGTGCTCGTAAAGAGCATAACTTTTCCGTTTCAAATTAGCTGGCAGTAACACAAAAGATTTGCCCATTAACGTTTTACAGTATTGACTGGTTAAACTGACTTTGAAAAGATTCTTGAGTTCGTATGATTGGTAATGATAAAAATAATAATAGGTGCGAAAAACATTTCACGAGCCTGTGAAATATTTCCGAAAGTTTTCTTTGAGATGCGCATCGAATGTAGTACGCTACTACTTGCATTGATTTAGCATAAGACTGAATATTTTAGTCCGGCGTTATGGTTTTAGCGTTAGAAGCATTATTGCGGGATAGGTCTGTGGGCCATAAAGATCGTGAAAACTCCGGAGGGAATAGGAAACCCTCTGCTTTAGCAGACGACGTCTATGAAGCCCTGCTCAACCTTGTTGAATACGTGTAGCTGCCGTGCAATACTGGAGAGTCGGCGTAAGGATATCATTCAAAGAACTGAGACCATGGTGATAAGGCACTATATTACGAGGAAGTCGAATGTTAAAATCATCAGAGGTGAACAAAGTAGAAGTTGAAGAATTTGAAAGGACGAAAGAATCTAGTGTGGGGATGATGGCTTTCTCTCTGTGGGACAATAGAGCCGAAAAGGCATAGCCAACGATGGTGATGAGCTAGTAGATGTTTAGTTTGTTTTATACGTAGACATCGACTTATTTGGAGTGAGAAGGGATGTCGAATGTCACATTGCAATTCTTCTTCTTTGTAATTGCAGCCGCAAGTGTGGGGCTTGGTGATGACTAAGATTAGACACAGCTGGGGCGGTAGGTGCCGAGCATTCTGACTGTACAGCATAACAGCACAACAATTGAAAGCAGCGGTCAAACGTTGGGCATGTGCGAGTGGATCAATCTGGCCAACCGCGCACACATTCAACGCGCAAAATTTTCAACGGAAACATCAAGAATCAACCGCTGTTGCCAAATAAATACAAGAAAAAATATAGAAGTCTGGAAAAGGAATTAAAAGAAGGGAAAAGAAAAACTGGAGACTTTTCAAACAAAAAACTTATTCAAATACCTTATCCTACTGTTAAAGCTTAACTATCAATCCGCCTCTGCGCTTCTAAAGCACAGTGACTTACTCGCTTGTGTGGTTGATCGTAACTTTTAGACAATGTCTGCGACAAAGTCGCAGAAAGCAGTAGAAGGGCTAGACAGTCAAAATAAAGAAAAAGTTTAGACGACCCTCTTGGGTTTATTGTGCTACAAAACACAACTGGCTCTCTTTCTCGATTCTCAAAATAAAAAAGCCATTCTTGATTCTTATTAGAGCGAAGTCTTTTTGGTTTAAGGATAAAATCTAGCTTAACTCGAAGTCATTTACCGTCGTTTCTTTCAATTTTGGCTAATTTTTTCATGCAGAAATTATCATACACAATCAACAGAATACATAATTTCAACTTATACTGTTTATCTGAAGAAGAATACCTTTCCTACCCTGGAAAAAATGCGTTCAAAACATCAGGAACATTAATTTAGCGGACGTTGCTTATTTACCCCGATGGTGACCCAGTGTCGAAAACGTTTGGTTTTTACTTTTCAAATAAATTTTTGCTTTGTAAACGGCTCATTTTGAAACCCGTGCTAAGATTGAAAGGTTTTAAAGCGATTTGTTTTTTGAATTTCTGTCTGTTTGTTCTCAAGGTCATATTTCAGAGTAACCGCCGCGAATTGTGTAGTACCTCTAGGATGTATTGTCGTAATTGAAAAGGGAAATTTCCCTTCTTAAGGCACATCACGCTACATTTACTCTTTCTCAAAAACAATAAAAGGACTCGGTCGGAGAGCAACCACAATCGTCTTCCTAACACTGAGAACAACTTTCAGGATGAATTCCGTGATGTACTGGCGCATTTCCGATGGATAAATTATTACGCTAATCAGTCTCATTGTGCGCCGCCAAGAAACTTGAATTTCAAGGTAGATATATAACAAGACTAACCACCATTTAGATACATCTTTCTTGACAGAACAAGAAAGATCGCTACATGTTGTCGTTTTCTGATCGAGGTCCCTTGTTAGTACTTTTTTAAACATTGTCACAACAGAAAAGAGGAAGCAAATACCTTCACCAAATACCAAGACGATGGTTCATCGCGGAAAACAAGAACATTTTCCAACCTTTTCGCACAGCCTAAGAAATATCTCTCAAGGTCTAACTTAAAGTACAGTCAAAGGGTTGCATTTAAGACCGTTAATTAATGAGTTTCAAGACTAAGGAAAGTAGATATACTGCGGAATTTTTCAAAAGCCTTCAGCTGCCAATATTCCTGCGTTATCACTTTCGATTTCTTCCAACATACTGTCCACCACAGCTTGTGGTATGTTTTAGAAAACGCTACCGAGAAATTAAAATCAAGTGTCCTATGTATTGAGAAGAAAATGCAAAGAATACGCCTTTATCTGCTGTCGATTAACGGGTTGTATCTCTGAACATAGGCAATGTTCAAATTTATGTAAATTCTGTTTGGAAACAGTTTCCGCTTCAGTTCTTTCACACGTCCTAGATTGTTCGTAGTCTGAATGGGTAAACAGCACTAGTGGTAATATTAAATTAACTACATCGTTCTTTTACAACTGCTACAATGCTTCCGCAAATTCGGATTTGTCTTCTCATAGATTTCATTAGGATCCCAAGGTTAAGAGTTTTCAGTTTTCATGTCTTTTAAATCTGAGTAAATCTACATTAGTAAATGGTCAGACATGACAAATAATTTCGTCTCGTCCGTCTCGTCTCCATGTCTAAATGTAAATGTGGCGGTTTTCAGGGAAACGTGATTGACTGTTTTTAAGTACCGTGATTCGTGATTGTGAAATGTTAAATGCGTGAGCCGTGAATGATATGCCAGTCGCGATGCGTGAAACAAAGATACTATTTTCCGTTATCCGTTATTACTAAAGGGAAAACGAATTTTTTTCCGTGAAAAACTACTAGCTGAAAATCTGAAATCTTTTCACCAAGCCTGTTTGGTTAAGGTGGCCGGATTGGTCAGCGTTGTATTGTATTAGGATCTGTCAGTTTGATGCCAAAAGCATACACATCAGTACGTATGAAGGTTTGTAGCCAATGCTTCTCGGCGTACATCTCAGGTAACTAAAAACAAGACACTGCTTAAAATCAGCGAGAGAGCCCACAATATGCCATGAATTTTGGTCAGAGGATTCTCTGGCGGAACAGTTGTCACTTTAACATCTCAATGTGGATGCACAGGCACAGTTAAACTAATGCATTGAAAGCTTATTAAATTTAGGACCAAATGTTATTACATTTAGGACTTTATCACGTTTAGGACCAAATGTTATTACATTTAGGACCAAGTGTTATTACATTTAGGAAAGTTATTACATTTAGGACTTCAACAAGGTGTTCCTCAGGGGAGTGTCCTAGGACTAAAGCTCTTTAATGTCTTCATTAACGATCTGTTTTATCATGTTACGCAAGCCAAGCTGAATGTATAAGCTGATGACCACCAAGTGTACTACTCAAACACTGATCCAGTTATATTGGAAAAATGTATTTGTAGTGAAGTAGCTAAGGCAAGTCAATGGTACAAAAATAACGCTATGAAAGTTAACGTAACTAAACACCAAGCGCTTATTTTGGGAGAAACTGATCACAATTTCTCTTTCTCAACTAAAAATTCTCTAGACATTCTTGGTATGAATATTGATAACAGGCTCTCTTTCGACAAACATGTATCCACTATATGTAAAAAGATTAACATTCAATTTAAAGTTATGCAAAGATTCCGAAAACTCGTCGCCAGAGACATTCTATTAAAGCTGTATAAGGCCTTCATCCTGCCGCATTTTTATTACTGCTCCTCTTTGTGGCACTTTTGCGGCACCCGCAATTCTGGTAAAGTGGAGGCCTACAACAAGGGGATTTTAAGGTTTCTTTTACAAGATTATGAGTCCTCGTATAATATGTTACTGAATAAGGTCAACTTAAAATCTCTTCAAGTCAGACGCCTACAGAATATTCTAATCATATCGTACAAGAGTTTATCTTTTTACTAACTATCCAGGATATTTAAATGATATTTTTACGTTTAGATCTACGTCCTATAACTTACGTGGTAATTATATCTTGTCCCTTCCAAAACCTAAAACTACAACATATGGCTTTTACTCTTTCTCTTACTTAGCCGCTAGCTTATGGAACTCTCTCCCGGACATCCCCCCCCCCCCCTCTCCTCCTTGCTTTCTTAAATACAAATAACACCTGTATCTATTGCCACTTTATCTATAACTTTTTAAGCTTCAACTACTTCTGAAACAGTACAGGCAAATAGTTTGTTAATAAGTTACCACTTCTATGAAGTACCCTCATTCCGAAAAGCTCCCCTTTTTTCGGCCGAAGAAACGTTATGCTATGTGATTTTTTTTTTCATTTAACTGAGCCCTAAGCTAGTCTCCAAAACCGAAACAGTCATTCCAAACAAACTCCAAGAATCAGCGAGTATGCTTTTTGCAGGATTGCTGATTTGAGCAAACAAGAGGCTCCTACTAACATTTCGGTAAGGAAGGACGTCAATCAGCCACAGTTTAATAACCAGGCGTCAGTGTATTATAAAGGACAGCAGAGTTGCCGTTCAATGCATTCTCCATTCTATAACCTCAAACTGAGTCGCTTCCATCCGATTGTGTTGCTAGTGGCGATTGTGTTTTTAGTGGCGATCACTAAAAGCGTGAGAGACGCTTGCACAAATGTAATTAAATGACATGCTCTGATCTTTGAAACCTTGCCTAATATTTCAGTGGATGTTACTGTTAGATTTATTCGTACTACACCCGAGTTATTTCTGAGATAGCGATCAAGATGGGAAAGGAACTCACTAGACTTAAATAACTAGAGATCATTCAAACACAACTGAATCAATTCACCTTTTTTCTCGCTTTTACAACAGTCAAGTAAAGTAACTTTTGAAATTCATAAGGTCGTCGATTTGAGGTTCCATTTAACTTAAAACTGAAGCAACTATTTGGTATTCGTTCCAATCTAAATACTGTCAATAAAATCAAGAAAGCTGTGACGGTCGTAGCTTCTTGCTGCATTGCAAGTGTTTCCAACAAGTTTTTAATCGAGTTCAACTGATGTTCCGAATCAGCTTTGCGCTCTTTGTCATATACTGTCTGAGATTCCAAGATCGCGGTCTACATATGCATATACCGAACAGACGGTGTGGTTATCATTTCTAGTGATAGTCATATCCAGTGTATGGTTACAGTCAGTGATCGCGTCTGGCAGTTCTACGTTCAATCAATAAAACTTGGCTCTACAAACTGCAAAACTCAGTAAAAATCACCTTTTTGATATGCTTTTTACACAAAAAAAGAGAAATACGATACTTCTTTTTATCGATTAGTTAACTTTAATTTCCTTTCTCATCAGAGACAAAAAACATTGGTCGAGTAGGTTTGAAGGAAGGTTTTTTCGTTGAACATGAACTGGGAATCGTTATACAACTAGCCAAGATAAAACTCTTTGGTAGAAGTATTATTTAGACCGATAATTCAAGATTTTTGGAAATTTAGACTTTTATCATTTTTGTGTCACCGTCATGGATACGAACCTACCGGCTCCGGATAACGGCCACCCCATCCCCCCCCCCCCCTTCATTCATCAACGACGACTGTTTCAAATAGCATCACAAATAAGTAAGTCTACACTGTATTAGAGATCATAGTCCACTTCAAAAGTCACTCCCTGCTCCGTGAAATATTTTTTTGCCGCCACTTTTGCAAGAATGGTTAAGATGTGCGCTCTTTGTCATATCGCTGTAGAGATATTTTGGGAAGATGTATCAGCGATGTATCGAGAGAAAATTACTCTTACGCTGTAAAACGTAAGAGTGAACCCCTGGTAATTCAATTCAACAAAACTAACGGTGTTTGTTGAATTGAATTACTAGCCATTGTCCTTTGGCAGACAAAAAAAGAGAGGGGTCACAAGTATCTCCCTTAACTTTTTCATGTCTACCTCAACACCTATCTTTTGAAACTGTTCACAGATTCCATAGATGTCACTTTGGAAAAATTGTGGAAACTGTTGGGAGCCACACGCATGTACAAAGTCAAGAGAAGCTCTCTTGACAGGAGACATATTTCTGTAGTTTTGTCAAATTTTGATGAAAATTAGCCAGAATATTCGTCGAAACATTTTCTTCTGTCCAACTTCAATATAGATTCTCTCGGGAGTCAATTGAAGTATCGGAAAAGGTTCATATCCTTTTTAGCCTTTCGTCAGCTGAGGTGACATTATGGGAGGTGACCTGTCTTAGACCTCTCCGTGCAACCGTCGAAAATGAGGTTCCGAACAAAATTTTATTTTTAGAAAGTGAAAATTTTATGACATTGTAAATGAACAGTCAACAAATGGGCAAATTTAGTAAAAATCAATTATATGACAAGACCTCTTGACAGACCTCTTGTTGAAAGATCATGAATTAATGAAATCAATATATTGAAAAAAGTTTTCTTTCTTAGTATACAGATCGGAGCGAGTTTGACAATGATTACCGGAAAGATGGTCGAATGAGCTTGTGATGCTGCACATTTGGAGCCAATATTATACTGTACTTAGTGACTAAGTTCTCACATATATTGCTTTTCTAAGGTAACTTAAGAAATGTTGATATGATGAAAGAGGTTTAAAATAATTCCTTTCTAGTCATAAAATAGCCAAACAACTTTTATAGAAGTGTGATAATTCTAGGAGAAAGACCAAGGACGGATGGGGATGACAGAAACCGATAGACATAACAGTAGATTGTACATTGAGCTGACGCGCAAGATTAAATGATATTAATGAACAATTATATGTAGTAAAACAGAACCTTTTGTGACCAAGTAAATTAGACGAATTAAACCGATCCAGGTAATGATTAATGCGCCCGAAACCTATTTAATTTCCACACAACATAGAAGGAAAGTGATACACAAATTAAATTAAAAATAAGATTAACCAACTGCAGTACTCTTAATGTAACTGCATGCTGAGGGAGTGAAAACATTTTACAAGGTTTTTTTACCCATATTTTCTCACGCACTGTTTTTCCTTTTTTAATCCACATCGTTAATTTTCTATAAACCGTAACCTTGAGTGAGCAATTTTGACAAGATTATGATGTCGAAACTAAGCTCTGGTAAGGACTGCTCTTGGGAGCTAAAAACCACTGATATCCTGAGCTAAGATGGGAAAAGTCTTGGTTCACTTTAACTTACCTGGTTGCTTGGTCTTTTCCTTCCCTATCCTTCCCTACCCACCCCCCCCCCCCCCGATACAAGGTCGAGTTTGATTTTGAGACCAAACTCTAGTCCTCGTTTGGCGGATAATGGTTTTTATTAAAAGGAATGGGGAGGGGGGGGGGCGGGGGGAGGATAGATGATGAATAAGATGGTCTGTTACTGCTCACTGTGGATTTCTTTCCTCCACCGATTGTATATTTTTCATTTCGAGGTGGTGGACTTCTGCATGAGACAGTTATGAGCCCTCGAATCACTTGTGTGGATGTTACAGTAGTGAATAAAGATTTATGTTGATTGGTACTTACAGGTTGATGAGATACCGAACAGTGCTGAATACTCCTGGGGGTAAGTCCTTTAATTGATTATGGGATAAGTCCCTGTCAAAAAGAAACATCACATGTTTCATGGTACAAAAATAACGCTATGAAAGTTAACGTAACTAAACACCAAGCGCTTATTTTAGGAGAAACTGATCACAATTTCTCTTTCCCAACTAAAAATTCTCTAGACATTCTTGGTATGAATATTGATAACAGGCTCTCTTTCGACAAACATGTATCCACTATATGTAAAAAGATTAACATTCAATTTAAAGTTATGCAAAGATTCCGAAAACTCGTCGCCAGAGACATTCTATTAAAGCTGTATAAGGCCTTCATCCTGCCGCATTTTTATTACTGCTCCTCTTTGTGGCACTTTTGCGGCACCCGCAATTCTGGTAAAGTGGAGGCCTACAACAAGGGGATTTTAAGGTTTCTTTTACAAGATTATGAGTCCTCGTATAATATGTTACTGAATAAGGTCAACTTAAAATCTCTTCAAGTCAGACGCCTACAGAATATTCTAATCATATCGTACAAGAGTTTATCTTTTTACTAACTATCCAGGATATTTAAATGATATTTTTACGTTTAGATCTACGTCCTATAACTTACGTGGTAATTATATCTTGTCCCTTCCAAAACCTAAAACTACAACATACGGCTTTTACTCTTTCTCTTACTTAGCCGCTAGCTTATGGAACTCTCTCCCGGACATCCCCCCCCCCTCTCCTCCTTGCTTTCTTAAATACAAATAACACCTGTATCTATTGCCACTTTATCTATAACTTTTTAAGCTTCAACTACTTCTGAAACAGTACAGGCAAATAGTTTGTTAATAAGTTACCACTTCTATGAAGTACCCTCATTCCGAAAAGCTCCCCTTTTTTCGGCCGATGATTTTGAGGAAGCGCCCGGGCGCTTATTCGGGGAAACACGCTAAAACGGAATTGGTTGATTAGGTTTGACGGAAAATGTTTTAAATTGAAAATCAAGTGGGGCTTGCCAGGCAACTTGAGTAGATAAGATTCTCTGATAGAAGTATCACATTTACAACTAGCTCAAGACCTCTCTGAATTTTTGCAAAGTAGTTTGACGCATTTATATACGCTCAAGAGTCTTAGTAATTCTGCCGTAATCACACTCGATCCTCAGCCTACGGCATTATACCCATAATTATGCCGGTATAATTTATCTGAGCCTATCAGTGACCGTCAAATAGCTTCAATTAAGGTCTTCAGTTTCAGATCTCACTATTTTCCCTGCTCGTCAGCTCTGGATCTCGAGGACTCTTTGGATCTGCTTTAGCAAATCGGACTGCCATCGTGTATAAAAGTAACTTATGAAATTAAGAAGGCCGTCGATTTGAGTTTCCATTTACTCTAAAAAGCAATAGTTTGCAATTCTTTCCAATCAAATATTGTCAATAAAATCAAGCAAGCCGTGGAAACTGTCATCGGGTTCTTTATCGAATTCAAGTAATGTTTCGCTTAAGCTATAAACCACGTTCATATTGTAACGCTGTAAAGATATTTTGGGAAGATATGTCAGCGAATCAGGGGTGTATCGGAGGAAAATTACTTTTGTGCTGAACTATAAATCATCTACGTTGATCGTCTCTCGCCGTTGATACCTGTGCAAAGGTAGTTTTTTGCCCCTTTGGGTTATTTTCTCCAACTCGGAAATGATTTTACCCGGCACCAACTTTAATTTGACTCCCTATCAAGGAGACTTTATATAACTGTGATAAAAGCGATGTTCACATTTCCCATGTAGTGCACCTTTTCGTGTGGCCAATTGAAGTCATTTAAGCTAAGAGGCATTTTCCACTATTGTATATAGAGTTTTCAAGTTCCGGAATCAAAATCTTTATAGTGAACTTGAATCATTTTTAAGGCTGACATCGTTCTTGAAAGATTTTTAAGGAAAAGTTTCAACAGTATTGCGTAAATGGTTTGACGCATTTACGCATAAGAGCTTCAGTTATTATGCCGGAATATTGCTTGTTCCTCCGATTACAGCATTATACCCAAAATTATGCCACCATAACTATCTAAGCAGTGACCGCCAAACGGTTTCAGTTAAGGTCTTTCAGATCTCCCCTTTTATACTGTTCGTCACAAACAGTTCTGCATCTCGAGGACTCTTTGAATCTGAAGAATGGAAGGCCAGTCTCCAAATATTTCCAAGTACACCTAATTAGAAGTCATTCTCAGTATTACAAGTATTCGTTCGCTCACATACTCTAAAAAAGTGAAATGGCTTATTTCATTAAAAATGGTTAGGACACACACCATCTTTTCGCTCTTTAGAATGTTTTCTTCGCCTAGTATATGAGAGAATCACCCAGACTGGTTGTATATCATCTCCTCCGCGAATAAAGTGACACGTGACGCTGGGATCCTAAAAGAAACGTTATGCTATGTGATTTTTTTTCATTTAACTGAGCCCTAAGCTAGTCTCCAAAACCGAAACAGTCATTCCAAACAAACTCCAGGAATCAGCGAGTATGCTTTTTGCAGGATTGCTGATTTGAGCAAACAAGAGGCTCCTACTAACATTTCGGTAAGGAAGGACGTCAATCAGCCACAGTTTAATAACCAGGCGTCAGTGTATTATAAAGGACAGCAGAGTTGCCGTTCAATGCATTCTCCATTCTATAACCTCAAACTGAGTCGCTTCCATCCGATTGTGTTGCTAGTGGCGATTGTGTTTTTAGTGGCGATCACTAAAAGCGTGAGAGACGCTTGCACAAATGTAATTAAATGACATGCTCTGATCTTTGAAACCTTGCCTAATATTTCAGTGGATGTTACTGTTAGATTTATTCGTACTACACCCGAGTTATTTCTGAGATAGCGATCAAGATGGGAAAGGAACTCACTAGACTTAAATAACTAGAGATCATTCAAACACAACTGAATCAATTCACCTTTTTTCTCGCTTTTACAACAGTCAAGTAAAGTAACTTTTGAAATTCATAAGGTCGTCGATTTGAGGTTCCATTTAACTTAAAACTGAAGCAACTATTTGGTATTCGTTCCAATCTAAATACTGTCAATAAAATCAAGAAAGCTGTGACGGTCGTAGCTTCTTGCTGCATTGCAAGTGTTTCCAACAAGTTTTTAATCGAGTTCAACTGATGTTCCGAATCAGCTTTGCGCTCTTTGTCATATACTGTCTGAGATTCCAAGATCGCGGTCTACATATGCATATACCGAACAGACGGTGTGGTTATCATTTCTAGTGATAGTCATATCCAGTGTATGGTTACAGTCAGTGATCGCGTCTGGCAGTTCTACGTTCAATCAATAAAACTTGGCTCTACAAACTGCAAAACTCAGTAAAAATCACCTTTTTGATATGCTTTTTACACAAAAAAAGAGAAATACGATACTTCTTTTTATCGATTAGTTAACTTTAATTTCCTTTCTCATCAGAGACAAAAAACATTGGTCGAGTAGGTTTGAAGGAAGGTTTTTTCGTTGAACATGAACTGGGAATCGTTATACAACTAGCCAAGATAAAACTCTTTGGTAGAAGTATTATTTAGACCGATAATTCAAGATTTTTGGAAATTTAGACTTTTATCATTTTTGTGTCACTGTCATGGATACGAACCTACCGGCTCCGGATAACGGCCACCCCATCCCCCCCCCCCCTCATTCATCAACGACGACTGTTTCAAATAGCATCACAAATAAGTAAGTCTACACTGTATTAGAGATCATAGTCCACTTCAAAAGTCACTCCCTGCTCCGTGAAATATTTTTTTGCCGCCACTTTTGCAAGAATGGTTAAGATGTGCGCTCTTTGTCATATCGCTGTAGAGATATTTTGGGAAGATGTATCAGCGATGTATCGAGAGAAAATTACTCTTACGCTGTAAAACGTAAGAGTGAACCCCTGGTAATTCAATTCAACAAAACTAACGGTGTTTGTTGAATTGAATTACTAGCCATTGTCCTTTAGCAGACAAAAAAAGAGAGGGGTCACAAGTATCTCCCTTAACTTTTTCATGTCTACCTCAACACCTATCTTTTGAAACTGTTCACAGATTCCATAGATGTCACTTTGGAAAAATTGTGGAAACTGTTGGGAGCCACACGCATGTACAAAGTCAAGAGAAGCTCTCTTGACAGGAGACATATTTCTGTAGTTTTGTCAAATTTTGATGAAAATTAGCCAGAATATTCGTCGAAACATTTTCTTTTGTCCAACTTCAATATAGATTCTCTCGGGAGTCAATTGAAGTATCGGAAAAGGTTCATATCCTTTTTAGCCTTTCGTCAGCTGAGGTGACATTATGGGAGGTGACCTGTCTTAGACCTCTCCGTGCAACCGTCGAAAATGAGGTTCCGAACAAAATTTTATTTTTAGAAAGTGAAAATTTTATGACATTGTAAATGAACAGTCAACAAATGGGCAAATTTAGTAAAAATCAATTATATGACAAGACCTCTTGACAGACCTCTTGTTGAAAGATCATGAATTAATGAAATCAATATATTGAAAAAAGTTTTCTTTCTTAGTATACAGATCGGAGCGAGTTTGACAATGATTACCGGAAAGATGGTCGAATGAGCTTGTGATGCTGCACATTTGGAGCCAATATTATACTGTACTTAGTGACTAAGTTCTCACATATATTGCTTTTCTAAGGTAACTTAAGAAATGTTGATATGATGAAAGAGGTTTAAAATAATTCCTTTCTAGTCATAAAATAGCCAAACAACTTTTATAGAAGTGTGATAATTCTAGGAGAAAGACCAAGGACGGATGGGGATGACAGAAACCGATAGACATAACAGTAGATTGTACATTGAGCTGACGCGCAAGATTAAATGATATTAATGAACAATTATATGTAGTAAAACAGAACCTTTTGTGACCAAGTAAATTAGACGAATTAAACCGATCCAGGTAATGATTAATGCGCCCGAAACCTATTTAATTTCCACACAACATAGAAGGAAAGTGATACACAAATTAAATTAAAAATAAGATTAACCAACTGCAGTACTCTTAATGTAACTGCATGCTGAGGGAGTGAAAACATTTTACAAGGTTTTTTTACCCATATTTTCTCACGCACTGTTTTTCCTTTTTTAATCCACATCGTTAATTTTCTATAAACCGTAACCTTGAGTGAGCAATTTTGACAAGATTATGATGTCGAAACTAAGCTCTGGTAAGGACTGCTCTTGGGAGCTAAAAACCACTGATATCCTGAGCTAAGATGGGAAAAGTCTTGGTTCACTTTAACTTACCTGGTTGCTTGGTCTTTTCCTTCCCTATCCTTCCCTACCCACCCCCCCCCCCCCCCGATACAAGGTCGAGTTTGATTTTGAGACCAAACTCTAGTCCTCGTTTGGCGGATAATGGTTTTTATTAAAAGGAATGGGGAGGGGGGGGGGGCGGGGGGAGGATAGATGATGAATAAGATGGTCTGTTACTGCTCACTGTGGATTTCTTTCCTCCACCGATTGTATATTTTTCATTTCGAGGTGGTGGACTTCTGCATGAGACAGTTATGAGCCCTCGAATCACTTGTGTGGAAGTTACAGTAGTGAATAAAGATTTATGTTGATTGGTACTTACAGGTTGATGAGATACCGAACAGTGCTGAATACTCCTGGGGGTAAGTCCTTTAATTGATTATGGGATAAGTCCCTGTCAAAAAGAAACATCACATCAGAAAGTTAGAAATGCCCAGTAAGATAAAGCTTTGAACTCGCCCAACCTCCCACCTCTATTAAGCTCCCTCATTCCAATGAGCAGCCCTTTTTTCAGCCGAAATCTCAAATTAGCACAGCATGTGGACAAGTCAGCTTTCGGTTTTCCTAGGAAAAATCTGAGCCAAAAACAAGATAACTTCTTTAATTAACGATTTCCAAACTCTTAAAAGAAAACTGCAGTAGGATTGAGACAATTTGAACTAACTGCTTGCCTGGAACTTAGTTCATATCATCACAAATACCACATCATGCCATGGCTCCGGTTGTTCAAAGGGCGGTTAACGCTATCCAACGGATAAATCTTAATCCAGCCAATAAGTGTTACCAAAACGTACTGCGCTATCCACCGGATAGAGATTTATCCAGTGTATAGCGTTATCCGTCTATCGGACAACCGGGGCCTGGACAGGCTATATGGGTTACGAGCGACTTTTTTTCAAGACCGCATAAGAGGTGGCACATCGACCGTAAAATGACTGTCCTCATATTTCAGTCAGAGATGCCTTATAGTGAACTTAGAAACTCGATAAGGTTTTTTTCTCCAGACTTGTTTCTTTATCATAGTAAATCCACGAAAACTGAAACGAGCGTCGGTAGCCGTAAAATGGCGGAAATCATTGCCCCGGATACTGAGGCAAATAAACTTTGCTCATGAAAAGCACAAAAGAAAGCAAGCTCGTATCAATTTGACAAATTTGTATAGGAGGGATTGAGGTATGACTTAAGTCTAAAACGGGACCGTTTCATTCAATTTTGACAGCACGGAACGCTTTTAAAAATCACCAATATTTCAAAATCCAAATATCGCATTTTGTAGCACATTTTCAATTATCATTTTCACCATGCGGCATAACTCGGAATCGGTTCAGATTATGCTAATGATAAGTGGAAATAGTGTTGTTCTGGAGAATATAAAAATTAATTTGGGGCTTTTCATTTCCGCACAGAAAAACCAGGCTGAACTTTGTGAAAATCGCAACATCGTCATATAAGTCACGACATAATCTGATTAGGCACCCCGTGGTTAAATCCGGAATTCTGAGCACATTTTAGAAGTTAGCACCGTGGTCGATCAGGAAATCAATACAATAAGCTAGCCCTGCATAGCTAACCACGGCAGATTGGTTTTTATCTCTGCTTTCGTTTCAAATTCTCATCCATTTCCCATGGCGGAATTGTTTACAATAACACATTCCTTAAGCTAGCGGAGGGCGTTTGTTTTTCTTTGCGTATTCGAACACCTACAAGTCTTAAGAAAGTTTTGGGGTAAACTTGAGTGTCATTGTGGACTTGAAAGAGGACTGGATCAGAATGTACAGGGGCAGCTGTGATCATTTATTGCTGAATAAGCTAATACGAGTACCCACAATTGAAAAATCTCTTTTATACACATCCCAAGGATCAAGATTTTGACTTCGAACGAAACACGCCATTTGATTGGAGGAATCGTTAATTTAGAAAACAATGAGCACTGAATTAGGATGAATGAAATGTCTCACGTCAAATTTACATAAGTTCGCACGTTGCCGTGGGTAATTCGGTAAAAGTTCGCGCATTTTGCGTGGCTTTGGAATAAACAACAAGGAATAAAATTTCGCACCTTGAGCATGGGTTCGAAATAAGCACACAAGAATAAGTAAACGTTCGCACATTGCGCATGGGTTTTCAATAAGAAAATAAATAATAATTAGTAAAAGTTCGCACAATGCGCGTGGCGAGTTTGAAATAAACAAACCTCCATTGACACTAACAAGTAGTCGCTAATAAGCTAAAGTTTCGAAGTTTCGTTCCTGGTTTCTTTCCTTCCCATTTAACTTCTCGAAATAAACAACATGACGAAGAAACATTCGTAAAATATGTAAACAGAAGGAACACAGTTCACTTTTGTAAAATATACTTTGTAATTCGACACGCACGTTGGAGAAACGTTCGTAAGAAGCAAATAACAAGAACATTGTTTAGTTCAAAATACATGATAGGGAAACGTTCGTAAAGTAAACAGCAAGAGCATAGTTTATTTCAAGGATGGTGGTTTGGGGGCTAATAGTCCAGAGACAGGGGGCTAATCGTCCGAAGACTGGGGGCTAATTGTCCAGGGGGCGAGCTGTCCGGATACCTTCTGGAATTTCTGGACTTACTCATAGTGTAATGTTTATAGACGACAAATTGCTTGAGCGTGATAGCCACACATCGTAAATACTTTCTAGTTCCATTTGCTCTTCATCTGCATTACTCAAAGAAGTATTTGCCATCCGGCCTCTGACGAACTAACCTGCGTCGTTTCGGCTTTGGATCAGAAATAGTCTTCCATGGGAAGATCAAAGGCTCGGTGCGATTTTGGAGGCGAGATCTTGTGCCGCCGGGAGGCTTGTACATTTCTTCACGTCTAAAATGTTCTTCGCAAATTACTGTAAAACTATTAACATAAAAACCATCTCTTCGATGCTTTCTTTTTATCAAGTTACACCATCGATCTCGTTGTGGATTCCTTTGCGGGAACTTGAAAAGGCCGTTTTAAGCGCCATCTTTCTGAGAGTATTGTGCATTTGAGCACCCAAAACAAGCACAATCTCGGCCGAAACCCGAACTTTTTCTCTTTCTTGACTGCGCCATAGCTTTCTAAGACTTATCCCAGCGCAAAGCGGAGTTTTTCAAGCTGTTTTTTTAACTTATTATACACGATACACGAATTTTCTCGCTCTTCTTCTCTTTCTACGTAAACATTACGCTGTGTTAGCCTCGTTTCCAATCCGCTCGCAAGCATTTTTCAGCGGTCCTCCAACTAAACAATAAGAACTCGAAAAGGGAGTGTTGTAATGTTTTCTTCGCCTAGCATATGAGAGAATCACTCACACTAGGTGTATATTATCCCCTCAGCGAATAGCCGGCGACGAGTGTCTCTACGATACTATCTTATTTGTTAAGATTATGGAATACTATCTAATTTTTTAAATTGTGGGATACAGTACTATCTTATTTTTTAAATTAACTCAGCCCTTAGCTAGTCTCCAAAGCCAAAATAGTCGTGATTGACAAATTCCAAGAATCAGCAAGACTCTTTATTTGCAGGACTGCTGATTTAAGCAAACAAGAGACCATCTAATATTTCGGTAAGGAAGGGTGTCAATCAGCTACAATTTAAAAACCAGGCATCAGTGTATCAAGAAGGACAATGGAGTTGTGGCGGTTTAGATCTCCACTGATGAAATCGCTTCCGTCCAAATGTCTTGCTGAATAAATGACTATCGCTAAAAATGTAATTTAATGGCATACCCTGATCGTTCAAACCCGGTCTAACATTGTAGTGGATGTCACTCTCAGGTTATATTCGCACGGCACCCGAACTAAATTATCTCTGAGATAGCGATTAAGATGGGAAGGGAATTAACTGGACTGAAATAACTAGAGATTATTCAGATACCACTGATCTGAATTGACGTTTTCTTTTCTTGTAGCGGTTCAACTGAGTGTTTCCATCAGGTTGGTCGAGTTCAAGTGATGTTTTCCAGTGGCGGATCGAATGGTTTTATAATCGATTTGAATTTGACTTCTAATAAAGGACACTCTTTATTCAACTGCGCATGCGGCACACACAATGTTCGCATTTCCCAAATTAAACTCTCAATGAAGAAAGGTTTTTGACGCCAAACATCAAAAACGCAGCTTTCCGGTAACTTTCAAATGATCAGTTTGAAGGTTTTTCCAGATCTTACCATTTTTACTGACTGCTATTTATTTTTAAACAGTCCTATATCTCGGGGAATCTTTGGATCTAAAGACTGAAAAGCCAGCCTCCAGGTTTCTTATTATACTCACTTTTTAAAATGCCATTCTCAGTATTACAATATTCGCCTAAAGGCCGCATAATCAGAAAATGTTAAATGGCTTATTTCACGGAGAGCTGCGGTTAAGAAACATTCTATCCTTTCCCTCTTTAGAATGTTTCCTTCGTCTAGCTTATGGAAGAATCGCCCACACTAATTGTATATCATCTCCTAAGTGAGTCAATTGACACAATTCTTTGACAAAGTAAATGAATTAAAGAAACCTTACTCTCCTTTACTTTTTAAATTTTCTAAGCCGTCACTAGTCCTCAAACCCGAAACAGTCAAGACAGACTAAATCTGAGAGTCAACTAGGTTTTTTCGCCGGATTGTTTATTTAGGGTAGCCTCCGGAAAAAGCGTGCCAGGCGTGCTTCTATAAAAGAAACCATGAGAAACTACCTATCACGGTAAAGCTACCGCTTATAGCGTATAGATTGCGAAAATAATAAAAGTTTTGATTGGTTTTGTTTCGGTAGACACGTGCAAGCCATTAAAGACAAAACTGATGGTGTTTGTTTAACTGAGTTACCAGCCTTTGCGTTACCGCGGACAACCAGTCAGCAGATGAAAGGCTAGAAAAGGATGTGAGGCTTTTCCGATATTCCTATTGGTTCGCGAGAGAATCTTTATTGAAGTTGGACAAAAGAAAATAATCAGTCGGTTCCGTTAAAGCCTCATACGTTTTTGTGCGTTAGCTAGTATGCAATGAATGGTCTGACCAAGTTTCATCAAAATCCAACAAAACTACATACCCTTGCAATTCGTTTAAGTAAAGTCAGCTCGCGTGAAAACAGACATCAAAGTTTCGGTCTTCAAAGAGATTGAGTTAGGTTTTTGTCGAGGGTCAAGGGTCGTAGGTAAAATGTCAAGGGTTCAAAAAAAGTTAGTGGTATTTATTATTCATTCACTTACTTAATTATTTTTATTATTTTACTTGTATCTTGCGGTCAGAAATGTCCGCAAGTTAACTAGGGCGTTTCCTCTCTTTATTACTTTCTCGCATTCTTGCGCGTGTTTCAGTGCGTTATAAAGTTCGTGGGGGAAGGACTTTTGACTGCGTTCTCCTTCCTAAGTAATCTCTGTTTCGATTTGTTGGATGTCTTTTGAAACATGCAATGCCAGACATGGAAAACAAACTAGAGCAATAAGGGCTTGAAGTGACATTCAATCCACCTGAGGACGGGGATTGCCTCTATTCCTCGGCTACACAGGCTCTAGGCATTGAAACTCAGAGCCTGAAGAACGTGATTTTCGAGTACCTAAAGAACGAAAGTGCAAAAGCGAGACACTGATATCAAATGTTTTCGTTATAGCTCGATTGTCGCTCTTATTTTGAAGCCTTATTTACTCTGTAAAATACTTCTGCCGTCGCAATTTATCGCCAAAAGCATTTCTTGTCCGCTGAAACGGCCGCCAGAAATAACTCATGGTTCGTTTTACGTGATCTAGGTGCAGATGTCGACAAATTTATAAAGGTCTCCGCGCTCCAGGAAAAATAAGTGATAATCAATAATAAATCGAGACCCACGGACAAAAGTCCGGGAAAAACCGTCAACCCTCTGCTGAAGACTTTTTAAATCATTACAGCTTTCACTATTCGGTACCAACTACCCTAAAATGATAATGGTCACCATATTTTTTTATATGCCTATTCTCATCCTATATAATTTAATTCATTTATCTTATTTTTTTGTTATTGCAGTGCGCACTCGGCCGTTTAGTTGGTAAGGGTCTTTCAGCGGTCGAAAGTCCTTTTCAAGAGAAAAGAAAATCCGTTTGTTTTCTTACACCATTTATTCTCTTTTGCGATATGTCAGCTTTTGTTCCAGCCCGTACACATGATTCTACTTATTTCATTTTTGATGTCCCTTTCCGATCAAGGGGTCGATAATAAGAGTCATGAGAGTAGTGTCCTTTAAGTATTTCTTTCAGTATTTAGAATGACTTGGGCGTCATGTTGTGAGAAGATTTTGTTATTTTCATATTTCTCCACCAAGTCTAGGTTTTTCAAACGTTTGAACGATATTCCCGACATATTTTCACCCTGCCGAACAACCAGCCAAAGCATTTTAGAAAAACTCCCACTATCTATTTAGATTTGAAATGCTTGGTTTGTTTTTACCTAAATCCCCTTGCGAAATCAAAAACCGTAATTGTTTGTTCTGATGGTCCGTGTTCCCTGCAGACATTCCAGAGTTCATTACTTTAAAGAATCTCGACATAATTCCAGATTCTTTAATGTAACTTTTTGAGGCAAGGATGGTAATATTCCAAGAGAGAATATTTCATTTAAAGCTGGATTGATTTTTCCGAAGTTAGGGGGAAACAGTCACATTTGAATAAAGCTATATCGCGGAAGCGAAAAAGGCCGGAGATTGTTTAAAAGAAGAAGCTAAAAGGGCGGGCAACGCCACTAGAGAACTAACCGTAACGTCGCACCACGTTGGTCGCTATAGAAATAAGAGCCCAAGATCATGTTGGGAACGAAGTGATTCCATCACTAACAGAGCCGGCTTTTTAAAGAAAACCTAGCAGTTGGGTAGTGCATGCCCCTTTATTGGATAGAAGTATATCGGAAGACTGGGGCAAACACTGCATGAAATGCCGACTATACGCCGGGAACGATATACTGATGTATAATGATTTTGTTGAATAAGGATTGTATACTGCTCAGTATATTTCTTTTTCTTATCCATGTGTGTATTGAAAATTATACTTTCCTTACACATAGTGTAAGGTGAATTTACAAGTAATTTAACATACTTAGAAAAAAGCTCTTAACTGGACACATTTAGTAATGATATGTACACTGCAAAATGAGAAGAGCCAAACGATCCCAAAAGCCAAATTGGCCTCAATTTATCGAGGGCCAATTTGGCCAATTAAGGTTCGTTTTCGACTATTTTAGCCAAAACGGGTGAGATAAGTACCATTTCGACTCTTCCAGAGTCTGAATTGGCCCCTATGAATTCTACGTTGAGGGAACTTTTTTTCAATTTGGCCCTTCAAGGAGCCAAGTAGGATTTACCAATTTGGCCCCAGGAAGGCGCAATAATTGTACACACAGTGAACAGCGTTATTTCTTTTTGATAAAGGCTGATAGTTTCGAAAGAAACTGTTTGGGGCTGCGTCGGTGGGAGTAACGAAATAGTTTGGATATATCAACAAAGTTGAAATGGTAAATTGGCCACCGTAACCATTACAAAAGCTGACGTTTGGAGCGTTAGCCCTTCGTCGGAGCGAAAGACGAAGGGCTAACGCTCGAAACGTCAGCTTTTGTAATCGTTACGGTGGCCAATTTACCATTATTACTTTTTGCTCAGTTTTATGCCGTGAACTTTTAAACGATTAAAATTTTGTTATAAAAGCGATTTCCTTCCAAAACTCGTCCTTCTTTAGCTAGCTAGTGCGTCTCAGCAGCTTCTTCTTCGTATGTCATTAGTCGAACGAACCTAGCTATAGCTAGACTTTATGCGTCGGACTCAATAATGAACTACAGTAGCGAGGAGTGTGTTTCTTGCCTCCAGTCGCATGGATTTTCTCAAGAGACTTTAAGAGAGGATAGGTAAGCTAAACAAATTTGCTTAACAACACCTTTTATTGCAACTTTATCTACACAAACTTGACTCCTCCTAAAATCTTTGTTCGTATCTTATCTTGCAGAAAAGGACGGTTTCGATGGTGCAGATCTCCTTGGCACTGCTTAAGTTCTAGAATAACTAAGGCACTACTTTCCCTTAATAAAAGAGCGACTAAAATTCAAAAAATTGATCTTGATGAACGCTTAACCTAGACGGATGGGGCGATTTCTTCGTCGGTAATATAATTGATTTTCCCGCCTAAGAATGTGACACATGCGTGGGTCCTCTGAGTCTCGGCGGTTTCACAAGTAAGGTCATGTGTTCTCATTTTGTCGCCAAGAGACAGAGACGGTTACAATTCGAATACTGCATTTGCACAAGATGAACATGATTTCTTTTAAGACTCTCTGATTTTAGGACTACTCACTCCGAATTCTTAAACTTTTCCTTGAATAAATTAGTTGATATTTTTATGTCCATGTCTTAGTTTGTCTCCACTTAAACTGAATTCTTTGCTCTTTCTATTTTAGTGTGCAGAATCAAGTTCTACGAGAATTTCGTTTTACTCGTCGATTGACGATTCACAAAACAGCAGCGATGATGAAAATTTAAAACTAACATCGACACCTAATAAAAAGGGAAAATCGCCCAAGGATTTTGGAAGTGTTTTTTCTGCCAGAAAGCCTCAAAATCGCTCGTTTGGGGCTTTCAAAGTTCGGCGATTAATTCGGCTCGCTCTCCCTTGTGAAGAAATGTGATAAGGTAGGCCGCTTAGGCCTCAAGATCCCACACCACCTCGTATTCGAGACAAAAGTTTTTTGCCTTCTAGGTCTTATTTTCCCAACGAAACTCAACAGGCCACAGAAGGCTTATCCAGCTGTTATGGAGACTCAGTTTTAAATCATTCAATTCAACAGTTTACGAGAGAATGGAACGCAAATTTGTAGATTTGGAGCTCTTCTAGGGATCCAGTTATGAGGGGTACTCAAAGAAATTTCAAACATGCCTTTCGGTATCGAGTTTCGGACCCAGCCATCCTACCCGAGGTACAAAAATTGGAAAAATGTGAAAAATTGTGTCCCCTGTCGGAACCCCAAAGGCGCTACTTTGTACTTCCGGCTGATGTCAAAAGCCAAAATCGACCAATAAGAATAAAGCGCTAAAAAAACGTGTCTGCGATTTGCCATAATTCAATTTCAGTGAAAAGTTAGAGAACATTTTTTAAATAGGATTCAAAACATTTAGAGCGATCGTACAAAAATCGCTCTTTAAATAAAAGTGTTTAGAAATAAAAAACTCGGAGACAATTTTCGTTGTTTATATGTAAAACTAGCTACTGTCAAAATTGAGAGCAATCGAACAAATTCCCTTTGACTTGTAGCTCTTGAAGGTGATTCGGGCGCTCGCATGTACAAGTCGTAAAAAACTCGACAGTTCATTTTTTTCAAAGTTTTTGGTATAGTCTGATAGCCAAACCTATAAGCTTTAATTTGATATAGGGGTTTAGATATCTACAGTTTAAACCGGACGCGCTCAATCGCTTGCACGCGAGACACCAACTGAAGGTGCACGCTAACCTTAAAAGGTCTTCACTTTTTGTTCTCTCCATAAAATTAATATAGAGGGCAAGGCAGATGTGCTAAAGTCGAGCTAAACGGTCCTAAACCAGCCATGAAAACTCAAACATTGCAAAGGAACAATTACTCAAGCGAGGTAAATTTGTTTTTATTCAAAGCTAGTTCAGATTTTTATGTTGAGAGTGCCGGACCTTACATTCCCCTACAAATCCTTATATTTCGCCCAGTACACAACCTAAACATATTTGCATATTTCTTTGTACGCGAGCTTGTACCTTCTAAGGCCTACCAGTCTAAAGATCCCTTGTGTCTTAGAACTGGTCATGGTAAGCTGCTGAAGTAGGGCTCCAAAAGACTTTTAAACCGCTAGACGGTTAAAATTGAGTTGCCTTTGGGACGGTTGGCAGTGAAAATTAATCATTTTTGACCGTTGACGATGAACTCTTAGGCCGTTTGCTGACGGTTGAACCCCGCTGCGACCAATCTTGCGACTGTGCAGTTCAAAGTGTGCTACCCAAGTGGTTTTATTGTCAGATCTTAAATAGAACCTTAATATCACGAGTGTGGTGGCTGGCAAAATCGACTCGGAGCCCCATTTTTTTCAACACTAACGCCAATAACAGATTTCCGCAACTGAGCAATTTAATTCGTACTACATAGTGGCGCACTGCACTTCTGAGAGGGAGGCGGTTACAGACGGAATCCCTCATTTATTGCTACAAAAAGTTACGGGGAATAATATTTAGGCTTTCAACGTCATATTCGGTTATGAAATAAAAGAATTAAAATATTTTTATTCAAAGCTCAGATGGACATCTTATATGGGTGGGAAAAACAACGCTGGTTGACTGTGATAAAATCTCCAACTTGCACTTCTTAACCCTAATTTTTTCACACTTTAGCAAAGTTGAAGTAGGAAAACTCTTGGTCGAGTGTGAGCCTTTTTGCTTCAGTACAATGTACACCAAGAACTCTGTAACAACTCTTCGCATTTTTAGCTTTTATCCTCCCTTCAGTTTTATCAAATTGCTTCTTAAAATGGCCATAAGTTTTTGCGTTTTTTTTTAAGTCAATAGTCCTTTTTACAGTTGTGGGCTTGGTGGCCAAGCCTTTGAACAGGAGTGAGGCTAAGGGTGACCCTGTTGTGATAGAGACCTGTATCTAGTTAGCATGATAACAATGAAATTTGCATTTGAAAAGCAGCAACATCTCTATCATAACAAGGTCACCCTTAGCCTCACTCGTGTTGAAAGGCTTGGCCATCAAGCCCACAACTGTACAAAGGACTATTGAGACACAGTTCTTATCAAAATAGTGACAGTTCAAAAGATGTGGCATCGTACTCGTTTAACAGAAAACTACGATTTACATCCTTAGCGAGCCCTCTGCCAAATAATAGTCTCCATTTTTTTTAATTTTGCGCGCCAAATTTGGGTGATAAATCATGCGCAAAAAAGATCTAAAATGTACATGTAATACAAGGGAATCACCTCGAGGATTCAATCAAGGATTAGTCTTTGTTTCACGAGCTTTAAACGAGTTTAGCATTTTACTTGTTTGATAAAACGCAAGAACTTTTAAAATCTCCGTCATCTGATGTGTCTTGCATCACTAAGAATATTTGCTAAAGTAAACTGCAACCATCAGGCAATTTTTTGCATCATGCTCACCATCCTTCAAGTGCGCTTGAATTACATTAGATTCCTCCGCTGACTTATTTCTAGAAACATCTTCTTTCCTGTCTCCTTTTTCCTTTATATAAACGTCTCTTTTATTTTGTTTTCGTGTTCTGGTAAGAGGTGATCTGAATTTGTCGGTCTAAATTGTTAGTAGTTCTCAATTTCGCCACTGTGATTGGTTTCCTCACCGTTCAACGAAAGATAGTTTCACTTACAAAAAAAGGCAGTAAACCAAATTTTAGAGATGTTTACGGGAAAGATAAAGTGACAAGCCTGTTGTAGTACGTTACTTTGTAATTATTCATTTGTATAAATGATCTGAGTTTGCAATTGTTTTGTTTAAGTTTTGTGCCTGTTTGAAATAATTTATGGAGAGTGTGATCTAAATTTCAAGTCATTCTATTCATATATGATCACTGTATGTAGGCTTATATACTATGTTCTTCTCTAGAAAAACAAAGAAACAGTGCTACTTACAGAGAGAACTCAACAAATTCAAGGTCTTTAAAAGCTCCCTCTGCTATTTCTTCCAATTGATTGCCGAAGAGATTTCTATAACCATCAAATAATAAAAAGAAAACAGCGTTAGCCTCGAGCTGTTAGGTAATACCGGACGGAATTTTGTTTTTATTCATCATTCCACTTTCAATGCCACTTTGCCATATTAACGAAGTGAAACTCGAAAAATATGCGATGGTAATTCCTTGCAGACCAGGGGATCTTACGGACAGAAAACGGAGCAACAAAATGGCGGAGCTGAACGATCCAAAATTTGATTTTCTTTTTCAATTTTATAGGCTTCCCCTTTTTAATCCTTTAACTCCCTTTGGTGATCAGGACAGAATTTCTCCTTAGAATATCAATACAGTACCAAGCAGGCAAGTGCTGAGAATAAAGAAAATATGAATTAGGGCTGATGGAATAACAAATCCTCCAAACTGACATCGTAAGAATTGTAGAGAAGACAGTCAGGAGAATAACTAATGAGATGTTGGGAGTGAAAGCGTTACCAAAGCGACTTTTTAACTGCATTAGCATTATTAATTGGTCATGAATAACACTTTACTGATGTCACTTGTGTTGTTTTCGTCTTTTGTGCACGCTGTAAGCGATCAATGCGACGCTCGTATTAGGTCCTGAGAATGGTCACGAAAACTAGGAGCAATTAAGATAATTGAAAATTAAATAATCATTGAAGAAAATAAATCCCTTGTTTAATAACAATAATAATCCTTTATTTGCTATAATGACTAAAAATTGACAAAACTCATGTTAAAAGGCTTAAAATGTCTGATAAAAATCTAAGAAAATCTATTGGATTAGTAACGATGATGACAACAACAATAATAATCATAATAATTCGGTTCTCTCAGATCAGACTCGTATCAGACCCAAACTAACTTCGATAACAAAAACGACCAACAGATAAAAATCGCGAAAGCAACTACTAATTCGTATTGAAAGAATTTCAGAAAACATGCATCGAAATTATCCTTATAAAAGTAAATTACATTAAAAAAGTATATGAGTCCTGACGTTGATGCAGTTGTCATTTAATTCTCAACGGCAGATGTCTTTAAAGCGTTTCTTCACATTCTCTACTTCCTGTGGAAAATATTACATTGCTCGTGCATCTCCTCTATGCAACAGTTGTTTGCCCTAAAGTCAATACTGTTATTGCTTTTCACTTTCATATGACACATTCGGCCCCGCCCGCGCAATCCCAGAGAAAAAAGTGAAAGTTGACAAGTGTAGGGCCCGATGGGTTGACCTGGGGCCCGTTTCTCGAAGGTCACGGTAACTTAACGGGCCCGTAAAGCTGTACTGGTTTCATTCAAGATGGGGGTTTCAGTCCTTTTGAAAGTTATGCAATAAAAGTAGCAGCTAAGAAAACGAAACGGACTGGTCAGGGTGTCAGAGCCTGTTTCTCTATTCTTTAACTTTTGATTTTAAAATATGGCTTCCAACCCGTTACCTACCGGGTCTTTCGAGAAATGGGCCTCAGAGCCGGTCAGACCCTAGTGCACTTGTACGGTTTTATTGCAAAAACAAACAAACAAAAAAAACAAAAAGAATTGTTCATTGTTGTTGCAAAAAAAATTAGTTACAGCAGTGAACAAAATGAGAAAATAAGTCAAGTTTTTCGATGAATTGTGACTTTCTTCTTCTGACTCCGAAAAAGGAAAGGTTTCTTACTACAGAATCGTAATTTTTTTTGTGCGAGTTTTCCCGCGCGCGTTAGTCTATCGCATCCTATTTAAGTTAAAATAAAGTTATCGAAATTTTCCAAACTTAGTCGGTGGTCATTTGATAAATTGCTTATTGACCGAATTAGGTCGGGCTGGACGGGAAAATACTTGGCCCTCGTTCACGACGCACCGACCTCTCCGCGCTCGGTCCGTACGTCATGACCTCGAGCCGAATATTCTCCCGTCAGGCCCTTCCACTGAGTCAATAAGCAAATATTATTTTCTTTGCTTAGTTTTGAAAACCAACATTGATTAGTATTTTATTTCTCGTGTGTGGCTACTCTAGGATATTATGCATTCTCACTGTGACGCTAAAAGACCTGGCGCTTCTCTCAGTATTTGATAACTAAGTAATTAATACTGTCAGCATCCTGAATATGAGGATTATTTTGGTATTATCAGATTACCAAAGAACTTCCTCCAAACAATAGTCTCGAACCACTTTTGAGAGTCAGCTGAATAAACGAGCTCGTTAGGGAGTGTCCACAGTTTGTAATGGTATAAGTATAAACGATGGTTCGGTGGATCGCGTCAGGACAAAATTATTAACCCTGACGACCATAAATGACTGACAGAGCCTTCCACATTGTTCATTGAGTCATGAACGGAGCCGAATGAAAAATTCAATAAGATATTGAGGATGTAACTTTCAACACCACTAACTAAAGTTGGTTTATATACCGCATCAGAGAATAATGCTTTTCGTGCGCCAAAATTGGCGAGCGATTTGGAACTGAATAGCAAGTACTATTCACTTCCACTTTTGTGAATAATCGTCAATCATCAAGCTTATGATCATTCTTTTTTTTCTCGCAAACCTTTTCGGGTTCCACAAGGTTTCACAAGTAAATTATAAGTGACGGAGCCGAGAGAAGAATGCTGATGACAAAAATGAGTAGGTTCCTTTAAAAGCAATTCGACCCCTCTTTTGCCAGCTTCGCGGCCTACTCTGCAAATAATCAGAGTAATCTGCAAATAATCAGGTTCATCATCCTCACCAAGTCCTTCTTCTGAAAAACTGGTTTAAAACATAATAAACTAACACTTAAAACAATGAGCGGAATTATTGTCAATCGTGAGTCTTGTAGCAATTTAATCTGTCCTCAAAAGACAACGCCAATTTGCTAAACGAAACACGCACAACCAAAGCCAACTTTTTTTGTAAAATTATATAAGTTACGATCCCTTTATTGAGTTCATCATGAAGAAAAGTAGTTTAATGACTGTTTATGATTAGCAATACTAGACTTGATCTATGTATTTCAGTTAGCATTTTCTACTTGAGATAGTGAGATTAATAAGATACTGTTCCCTCACGGGTAACGATAAACTTCGCTTCCCAAACGCCTTCCTTTGCCTATGTTTCCTGTGCGATTGTAATGAGCCAGGTTTCAGGCAAGATTCTGCTTCTAAGCTATGCTGATATTCTGAAATAATCCAAAAATAGCTTAAAAGGCCATCTTCGATTCGACTTCTTGTGCGCTGTCAAAAAATTTACGAAGCATGCTCGTTGTATTTAAAAAGCTCTGTTATTTCGTGATAGCCCCCTGACATACTTTTGTGCGCTCCAAAGTGTTCTTGAACTTTTCGGCCTGTAGCGACGAAATTTCAGATGATTAAGGATTAGTTGTTGCGTCTCAAGCGACGTCCCAAATGTTGACAACAAGGAAAACGCAAATAGCTATCTGACTGAGATAAATTGGACTTTTTTGCTGGTTTAAAGGTTGTGAGACATTCTGCATGTGCATCAAACTAAGTACATTGCAGGAAAGCGGTCATGGTATATTCGCGGCCACATTGCATAGTCGCCCCCTACCACCTTTGCGAGCTCACCCCCTAACGTGAAACGATTGTCCCCCCTAACAAAAGACAAGTTTTCCCCCAAATTTTTCGACTCATTTCCCTGCACAGAATGAATTCTTTTCAAGTCGAATCTATGATATTTTTGCGACGAACATGAGATTTTCACATGCAAATTAGTAGTCGTGTTAAATGCGCACGACTAATGCATGAGTAATGCAAAGCCGCTACTTTTACTCAAGTCTTAATCTAAAGAGTTTGACGCAATTTTAGGCTTTGTTGAGCAGCAATTTTTAGTTAGGAACAAGTTATCTCGCCCTAATTTCCAACTTCACGCTAGCCCAAAAACTTCAACAGCTTTACAAACGAGTTTTTTACTATCTGGGAGCGAACTGGTAAGGGTGGGGGCGACCTCGTTATATGTTAGGTTGATAGACAGAACATGTATTGGGGCGATTTCACCAGTAACCCAGGTTAGCATATTGTTTAAATTGTTCCACAGACGCTATCCTTTCAAATTTTAATTTTGTTTTCGCACAAATCGCTTCGTGATTCTTGCGATATGAGTTTTCGCGAGCAATTTCATGGGATGACCTTCTTCAGGTAATTAATTTTCTTATAGAAACGTTCAGCCACAAATTTGATAAGCGTGGGCTCTTTTCTCCCTTGACAATAAGTTCCATTTTAATAAGCTCAGACTTAGACTCGTCGAGCTTTTGAGCAGTTTTATTATCGCAATAAAATTAAGCTTACTATAGAGCAATACTTGGCTGTTTATCTGTGGTATGTAGATGATTATATGTAAATAAGTGTTTTTCTTGAAAAGTTCTGCTTTTTGAGAAGCAGTGAGTGCTTGTTTCCAATTGTCTAATTTCCTATCCGTCTCCAGATATCTGAGCACGAACTACTCCAAATTGCTGCAATGGTTCACATCAACTATGCCACGAATAACAATACCATTTTCACTTTCACCTCACAGTGGGATTCTTGGTGGAGAAACTTATCAAATGTCTCACTCAAGAAGTTAACTGAAGACGATAGCTGAAGGCAGCAATAAAGACCATACCGGGGTGACGAAGTTCGTTCGTATGTCATTCATATTTTGTGACCAAGCTCCAAGTGCTAAAATGCTTATGCAATGGCTTGAGTCAACTTTAGTGAACATTCACGTCTCCAACAAGTCGATTGGGGATTGCAAACACGCAGTTCTCCGGACTTCTTCACCACTGGTTGGCAAAGTGTGGGTCAACCTGTCAAATGGCTTATCCACAGGACGCATGAGAAATGATAACATCGAAAAACATGCTGTAATGACTTTATCTGCTTACCTGCACTGAAGCTAAGCAAAATTTTTAAATATTCTTTCACGACTTTTAATTCCTACTGTATTATCGCCGGGTCCTTCGATTTACGAGTAGTATGGTGCGAGTGACAAAAGGTTTGTGAAACAAGACAATCGTTCGCGCCTTTTTCCTCGGTGTAAAAGAAAGCGATGATCACTTTGAACCAATTCTCTCCAAAGGAATGTTTGAGCAGGCCGACTTCATAATCGGTGATTCCCTACTTCAAAGGTGAAATGACTTTAAAACAACACTTCTCTTGCCATAGTTTTAGAAACAGATTCCGACTATACGCGATCTCTCCTCTTTACTTCTTAAATACAGCGAGGCATAATGAAGTGAAACATCCTGGACTGCGAGACTTGTGACGGCGGAACGTTGGTTTCTAACTTTAGGTTTCTTCCTTGTCATGCATTAGTACAAAGTACGTTTGGAAAAATTTTGAACTATTCCACCAAGAGGTATCACTAAGCAAAATTACGTCAGAGAGAGTAAACCACTAAGAGAAGTTCAACGATCAAGTTTTCGGTCCCATTGATTTGATACCAAAAAAAGAACGCGTGACAAAAAATACGAGCAGATAACAACTTACTGCTGATTCAGTTGTTTTAATGTTAAAAAAAGCTGCAATAGAGACACGTTGTGTCCGTTTGAATGGTTTCCAGAAAGCATTAGGTGAAAACGCTGATCCAAGGATGTTAACGCTTCAACAGAGTCTTGTTGGATTGGCATAGGATTTGTATTCTTCCAGGGAATGAACAGACTAATTAAGTCTAGTTGCTGCTCATCAGTGATATCCAGAAATAATTGACTAATATTTGTCCTGTGCCCCAGTCAGCTGAGATCATCAAGTTTAAAGGGCCCCACTCTATTTAATCAAATAAGGCGTGACTATATGTACTTGATTCCGGTTCACTTCCCATCCACGTTCACGGAACGTTTGTCTCAGAAGATGACATATTTCTTTCGATGCTTCTCTTCACGCGGATGATCACACCCATGGACGGGTAAATTTTCATGATGTCCTCACTTTTACGGTGTACACGATTATAGAAACAATGGATTTTTTATGGCAGAGAGAAGGGTGGATTCTAATTCTACGTCGTTTGGTGGTTTTCGCCACATATTCTTCGCTGTCATTTCTGTAAGCAACATCTTATGAGTATAAGAGAAGTTAGTGCGGCATCTATTCACCCTAACTTCCTCTGATGTCATCAAGATACTTACCTGTGTAAGTTGTAGACCTTGATCTACGTTAGTTTTCTTTAAACAAATATTAAGTCAAAGTTTAGGAGTCTTACTTACAGAGTCAGAGAAGAATATCGAGAGCAAGAATGGGTGGTAAAAACTCCTGAAGATAAATTCTTTAATTGGTTGTTGGACAAGTCCCTAGAATAAACAATTACCATAAAAAATGTAAGCTATGATCCGTAAGATAATGTTCTGCAATTGTTTTATTATGCATATTCCTGAGCTGCACTTGTAAAGACAAGAGCACATAAAACTATTGTCTGCTGGTATGAAGTCACTGCTACATATATAAAATCCATCGTCTGTAGGAATGACGCAAAAGAATGTATAATAATATGATTTATGCAGCTGTTTCCAGTGCATTAGAATCTTAAAGAATTATTCTAATGGTTCTTCCAATCCTCAAAATAGTTCTACTTTCGACTCACCATTCAACCACAAAGCATTATAAATTTGTCGGTACACAGGTACGTGAATCGATAAGAAATCGCACTAATTGTAGCTCGGACGAGCTCACCGTCAGTCTGTAGTGATTCTTTCGTTTTCTCATAAACCTAAATGGCTCTTGTAAACAGTCATCCGCTATTAATTCTCTATCAAACTTATTATTATGCGAAAAAGTCAAAGAGCCAATTAAGAATAGGGGCCAAAATTGATTTTCAAAACTAAGTAATCATTTAGTTCTAGCGAGTTCGTTTGCTGTATTCCGAAAGATGTGTCATGGTGCACTTGACAGCACAATTGCCCCTTAATCAATAAACTGCGAGGCAATTTACATGAATCAAAATGATTGCAAGATATTCGGTTCGTCCGTTCGAACCTTGTAATGAAACTCAGGCTTTTAGAGTGGAGCTCAGGGGTTACCTTCTGAAAGCTTATGTTTTTATCTTCTTGACCAAAACATGTCAACACCTTATTTTAATGAACACACACCACAGGCCACAAAACATCACACGTTAAATTTCATCACAGAAACACTGACCAATCAGCTGTTTTTCTCTCAAAATATAGTCGCACTGCTCGAACGCGCACTAGAATTAGCGTTAAAAAAACTATCATTGGAATTGGTGTATGCCTAGGGGATAAGTTCTCTCAGTTTATTTTCTCTTGCCTGAGGCCGAACAGTTCTGTTCAATTAGTATTTTCTGAATTTGGTAACATCTGCTAACAATTACAAATCATGGACGGACGATTTTTGTTTAATTGGCTGGAACGAAGGGAAATTTGAAATTGAGAGAAGCATATATGAAACAGGTTATTAAACCAACTCTACGTGCTCCCTTTTAACTTCTGTTTGGTCCTTCATTCACACATCATAAGCTGAGGAATAAAACCCTCTATTTCAAAGATATCTTAAAAATTTCAACGCACCGGGGCAGTTTACTAATTTCAGTGATTTATTCTTTTCTTTAGAGAAGTTTGTAACATCTGCTTATCTCAGTAGACCTAGAAATTTCAAAACCACGACAGATGATTTTCGCATAATTAGCTAAAGCCTCGGTGAAATCTTAAATTAAATTTGATAAAAGTAAATTAAAAGTAACAAACAGACTGTTAAAGCATCCTTTATATGCATCTCTTTTAACCCCCACCCCTGAGGTATTTTATGTCAAAATCTAAGGCTAAACAAAAAAGCACTCTGTTTGAAAATAGCTTAATTTTGGTTCACTGATTTAAAGTGTGTCACAAGCAGTAATGGTTGTGACGCAGTAAACATTTTTGTAATTTGAATTTTTCCCCATAACATTAAGATGTTTTGCAATGTTCAAGTTACTGCTCCTGAGACAAATTCATGTAATACAATTGGTCCGCTTAAATAATCTTAATAGTCCCTCACCATCTGGTTATCTCTTTGAAAAAAATAATTTGGATATATCAACAACGTTAAAATGGTAAGTTGGCCACCGTAACGATTACAAAAGCTGACGTTTCGAGCGTTAGCCCTTCGTCGGACAAGGGGCTAACGCTCGAAACGTCAGCTTTTGTAATCGTTACGGTGGCCAATTTACCATTTCAACGCTGTTGATATATCCAAATTATTTCGTTACTCCCACCGACGCAGCCCCAAACAGTTTTTTTTTAAAACTATCAGCCTTTATTCTTAAAAAAAAAGATCGAATTGTGTTTGATGAGCTTCATTACATAAGCTTGATAAAACTCGGGTATTTATAACCTTAAAGAAAAATCATCATTATTGAGCTGTCCGTTATCTCTCTGGTCACACCTCTTGCACCTTATGAACTCTTACACATCTGCGCAAGAAAATGTGCAGTGGATATCTACTGATATTAAAAAATAATGTTAACATGTACAATATGACGGAAAAAAATTTTAGCCACTGTCAACCCTTATTGGCGCTTTGTGAAGCAAGAGACTGTAAGGGATCTTACTAGGCAGTTAGGGGTCAGTCGTACAAAGATGACCGCTGGTGGATGTTGTCTCTGTCTAATGTCTGGTATACATATTTACTGGTTTTTCATTCTTCCATCCACGTTGAACGACAAACTCAAACTGAACGAAGGCAAGACCGAAATCCTCATTATTTGGACACCACAACAACTGGTAAGTTGGATAACTCAACGATAAGCTCAAAATGAACTAAGGCGAGACCGAAACAATCATTATTGGGACACGACAATAACTGGGAAGCTAAATAAATGAACGATAAGTTCAAACTGAACGAAGGCGAGACCGAAATCCTCATTATTGGGACACCACAACGACTGCGAACAGTGTATAACTGTCAGTACTCATGTTGGTGACTCGAACATCAAACCTGTGCTAGCGCTAGAAATTAAACTTAATTCCAGACTGCCTATGCCAACTGACATCGCAAATATAAGCAGCTTTTCAGTGATGTCTACAACATTATATTCACCACATTCAAAAAATATCTCTCACAACAGTAAACTGAGGCCCTCATTGGTTCGTTCACTACAATCCGTGAATATGCTGAATAGGCTCCTGCTGTAGTCTTCTGCATTTATCACCAGCTTGCGTTATAACTAAATTGCAACGGATAAAGAATGCTTGGTCTAAACTAATAATAATAATAATAATAATAATAATAATAATAGAAGTCTTTATTCCATCATAAGATAAAACTACATATCTTATGTTACAATGAATTTGAAAAAACTCCAGAAATCTACACACATATTATGAATTAAAAAGTATGTCATTACAATAAATGGAGCTTAAATATCAACCTATTTACAAAGGTGTTCATAAAGCGCTGTGTATTAATTTTCGGGCGCGCGCAGCCTTTTTTCCTAAGATTGTGTACATGTCTTTTGGACAGGAATTATGTCTTTCAGGGGGTGGTAGTTCGTTGGTTTTAGTTTCTTCAAAATGTCTCGGTCTTGTTTGTTTAAAAGGTTCTTGATAAAAACTGGAAATGAGATAAAAACGCGTTTATGACATCGGTCTAAAAAATTTTGTACAACCGTAAGATCGGACTCAGATGCCCCATAGACTGAAAGTGCCTAGCTAAAACTAGCCAAAACAATGGATATAAAAAGATGATCAGTCTCTGCCTGAGAGTAATGTTCCTTTCTCAATGTTCGTAGGACGTGTAAACACTTGTTTGCTTTGACAAGCTTAGTTCTTACATGCTCATCAAATTTTCCGTCACTCTGTAAAGCTACTCCTAGTAAAACGAGGCTATTACATTGGGGAATATTTTTAATTGGAGAGTAGAGTACATTATCATTTTTCTTTCTAACAACCGGCTCTTTACATTTGCAAGGGTTGCAGACCATTCTATTGTCTTTACACCATGTTAAGAACTGTCCTACTAAGTCAGCAGACGGGTCACTACTCCTAGTGATAGGCGAAAGAATAGTGGAATCATCGGCATATTTAAAAAGCACAGGGCAACCATTAAAAAAAATCTCCAAATCGTTCAAAAATATATCAAAAAGATACGGTCCGCTTACACTACCTTCTGTGGTTCCTCTATTGACAGATTTCCACTGTCCTAAAAATTATAACTAACAACACGATGTTGTCTTGCATAGAGGAAACTATGATACCAATTGATAATGTACGGATTTAGAGGTAAGTGTTTCAGTTTGGCAGACAAAATAGCATGGTTCACAAAATCGAAAGCCTTACTGAAATCCATGGTAAAAATTCGCACTGCGCTACAGTCACTACTATCTAAATACTTGTATGTCTGGTGTTGGATAGAGAGCAAGGCATTTGTGCAACTACCCGCCTGTCTATATGCAAATCGGGTGTGGCTCAGGTTGTTCTCAATGACTGACTGTGCTTGTGTACGATACACGACCTTCTCGAACAACCGGGCAATAACGGGAGCAACATTAATACCACGGTAGTCTGACCTTCAGAGAACAAAAATTGTGCCACAAAATCTCACTTATTTTTTAATTACATCGGCTACCGATAAGAAAAGGAGTCGAGTTTAAAACAGCTCCAAATACTTTCACGACTCTTTAAATTATAATTTTTCGGCCCCCTTCTACCGAAAAATGAAACTCAGAAGTCCTTCTTAGTAATACCTGTCTTCAGTCTAAAGCTACCCTAGGTAAACAATTTCTACTGTTCTGTTCCAAAATCCCACTAATATAGAGAGTGCAAATACCATCGAAATCTCACCTTTTTCAGACGAGTGTTTTTATCAGGGCGTTTTATCGTAGAACAAAATTTTCTTTTAATTATATTGCAGTCTTTGGGGTGACTTCGTATTCATATTCCCTTCTCTTCGCAGTTTTGGTTGATTGTACTAGTATTTCAACTCTCAATTGTTACGCAGATTTGAAAATCTCATGTAATCTGCGCGTCATCAATTTATCATGATTATCATTATTAATATTATCGTTATTATCATTAGGCTTTATCCTTCATATAATCCTCACAAACTGCCCCAGTGTCGTCTGGGTCAAGGGGTGCCTTGCATATGTATGAATGCCATCCACCAGAGGAGGAGCAGAACTCCGAAACACAATCGTACAAGGTCAAAAGGATCATTTACATTTTTTTCTTCAAATAATGTCTAATTCGCTGGTTTGAATGAATTCTGTTGCTTATATTTGTGTTGATCCCGGCACTGGCTACCAAGCGTCTGGAGTGTCCTCCCAAACTTACATGTCATTTAATCCAGTGCGACGTAACCACAGCTTAACTAAACAAAGCAGCTAATCATAAAGAGGGTTTTGTGTTGTTTACAATCAGGCCGTACTTTCGCAGAACAGGGGCAGGAGTTTTGAAGGGCCAAATCAGGATCAATTTTGACACCTAACACATGAACATCGCTCAAAGAAGAAATTTTTTTTAATATTTGTCTGTTCAAAAAGCCAAACCGAGATAAAAGATAAGGATAAGCTCAAAACAAACCCTTTCTTCAAATCTGCTGATGAAGGAACTAGAGTTACGCAATAGATGGAACAGTGGCTGACAATGATAAGATATGGTTTCTTGTTTCGTTTCAAAATTATCGAATTACGACTGATTCGGTCAGTTTCTCTATTGTAAAACATCAACAGAAAGCTCCAGCGCAGACATATAATATCGATTTGAGTCGTTTGAACGCAGCCATCGGAAAAAAACTTTTACGAGCAGATCTAGAGTAATTGAAAGAAACCATAGCTCGCCTCAGCGCACTGATTGGTTCACATATTTTTGTAAGATTTAAGGCGTTCGAAGCGGCGACGGCTGATAACTTACCCGTGTTCTTTAAAAGAATAATGTCGAGTTAGTCTGTCGTAAATGGTATGAATTATAATTCGGATAAAAAAGAACTGTGCTATGACATCTTCATAATGCACAACAAAGTAAATAATTTACAAAATCTTGATATGACATGGATTATGGGCTGCTATTTTTAGCGTCATCGAAAGTATCTTCACCTCCACCACTGAAATTTAAATTGGCTTTACTAACTTTCAATGAACGTGAGGCCAAATTGTATTGTTTATTCTGTCTTTTCTGAGGTTGATAAAATCTGCACATGCAAGTAACAATTTAAAAACCGCGAGGCGGGGATCTCAATGAATTAGCTAGAATTATCAAATTGACATGTACAGAAGTGGTAAACAGCTTGTTAAATAAACTTTAGGGCTATGGTTTGACCCCCGTATGGTCAATTATTTACGGTGGCCCAGAAGGCTCAACGCAAACAAAAAATATACTGCAGCAAATAAAAAATATACTGCAGCAAATAAAAAATATACTGCAGCAAATAAAAAATATACTGCAGCAAATAAAAAATATACTGCAGCAAATAAAAAATATACTGTAGCAAATAAAAAAATCAAAACGCAAAGAGAAAAAGTACCGCAGCAAATAAAAAATGCAACGCAAACAAAAAATACTGCAGCAAATAAAATATGCAACGCAAACAAAAAAAAAAGAAAACGCAAACAAAAAAAAATTGGAACGCAACGCCAGGGAAGACTGGGTAATAGTTCTTAGTTTCCCGCCAACACTCGTTCTATCCTTTGCTTGTTCACCTTTCCGAAACCATGTTTTGCGGCGAACTTCTGACAGTACCATGCTGCTCTTTTAAAAAATCGATAATAACTCCATTTTCAAACCCTTCATGAAAGTAATCTTCTATAATCCTACGCAGATCGCTTTCGTCTATAACCAAAAGCGAGTTCCAGTTCATGCTGTTTTGGCGGGAAACTAAGAACTATTACCCAGTCTTCCTTGGCGTTGCGTTCTAATTTTTTTGCTTGCGTTTTCTTTTTTTTTTTTTTGTTTGCGTTGCATATTTTATTTGCTGCAGTACTTTTTGTCTGCGTTGCATTTTTTATTTGCCTCGACACTTTTTTCCTTTGCGTTTTGATTTTTTTTATTTGCTGCAGTATATTTTTTATTTGCTGCAGTATATTTTTTGTTTACGTTGAGCCTTCTGGGCCACCGTAATTATTTAAACATCTGAGGTTGTTTACCGATTTGAAATGGTTAATAAGGATTAATCGTCTCATGCCATCGCCATAAATTTACATGCTATCTTCCCTTTACATTTACCCCATCAATAGTTTTTAACCGTCTTGTTTTCTTTTGAACTGAGCAGATTTCCTTTGTTGGACAGGTTCCTGCAATCAATAGGGCACCACAACGAAGCGTGAACTCCTCTGCCTAAAATAATTTTTTCCTATACTTTGAAAGCATACCATACTTTTTCAAGATGCTATGAACGTTTCCTTCAGTACCTCAAATTCACATTAATGAATATTAAATTAGTTTGTCTTTTCTCTACCCTGGAGATCCTGATGCAAAATAAAATCTCCCAATCAGTTGGCCAACATTTCAAATCGTCTGGTTTTCTGAGCAGTGGCACAATTTTTTAAGAGGGCGAATAGTTAAATCAGATGTGTTGTTTGACGAAAATTCCACGGAATCACAACTTGAAAGAAATGGAGGACAAATTTTTAGATCATCTTTTGTTAAAATTGTTCCAGCCTCGCTGATTATATATTCCAACCGTTTAATGAAACATGAAGTGACCAGGAGTAAGTCCAAAGCGCAAGCACTTAAGTACCTAAGGGAGTCATTCGGAGTTGGTAAAGGTCGAACAGATGAACAGTAACGCAAATATTAGCATATGCAGTAAAATAGCGGTTGCACTGGAGGTTTTTCAGTGGCGGTTGTCCTAATGCGGTCTTTGCAGCGTTTTAGTGGTTGCTCTCAAGCGATTTGGAGCGTTTTTGTGGCAACTGACTTTGAGCTTTCATCAGCGGCGTTATAGCGGTTGTCGTCCTCCTAAACTTTTTATCAACGGTTTCCACTGGTTGTCTTCAAGCGTTCATCAGCGCTTCTATAGCGTTTGTCTCCAGGCCTTCATCATCGCTGTTGAAGCGTTTAAATTCAACCGTACCTAAGCGGTTTATTAGCTGTTGCTTTCGAGCGGTCTTACAGCGGATGCACTTCTGAAGGTTTTTTTTCTTTTTGTCTTTTTTTTCACGGATTTTTTAAAACGGTAATCAGCAGTGTCGTGACAATTGTATTCAAGCGTAAATCAGCGGTGTTGAAGCGGATGTACACAAACCGTTTTTTAGTATCGTTTTTATGGTTGTAATTAAAGCGTTCATTAGCACTGTGGTTGTCTTACAGGATTTACCAGGCGTGTCTAAGTGTGGTGGAGGTCTCCAAGGGTTCACCAGCGGTGATGCAGCGCTTCAACTGTTCCTAAGTGGTTCATTAGTTCTCGCATTCTAGTGGTGTTACAGGAATGCGCCTGTGAGCTGTTTTGAAGAGGATGTCTTTCAATGCTAATCCCTGGAAGTTCTTTTCGCTCACAATGGGGCATTTTTCGATGGTTGTCTTGCAATTGCTATGATACCGCTGATGAACGGTTTAAGAGTCTGTCTACGAGAAGACCGGGCAGGCGTGACACATGCCATCTCACAGATTTCTTTCAAACTTTCACAGATTTAGTTCGAGCTCTCGGCTTATCCTGAGTTATTAGAGTTCCCACAACAAATCCCTAAATTTGACTCGAAAAATGCACTTTCAACGAATCTCTCTCACACCAACAAAATGCGATGGATTTTAATTTCATTTTGTCTAACGGTTTTTTGAACCTTTAGAAAATGATCGCTTAAAGTTGGAATAATTTGATATATCAGAATATCACAGATTTCTTTCAATCTTTCACAGTTTATGAGGGTCACTAATTCATTCAAGAAGCCAGATTTAGTTCCAACTCTCGGCTTATCCCTGAGTCATCAGAGTTCCCACATCAAATCCATAAATCAATCTCGAAAAATGCACTTTTCAAAAAATATTTCTCACACTAACAAAATGCGATGGATTTTAATCGTACTTTGTCTGATAGTTTTTTTGAACCTTCATTAAGAAAACGATCCCTTAAGGTTGGAATAGTTTGATATATCAGAATATCATTTCTGCTAATTTGGAGCAGTTAAATCACGGTACTGGGTAACCAACTATTCGAAAAGATAAATAGAAAATAGGTTTTTGTAATTGCAAATATCTCTCGTGGGGAACATTGTATGTTGTGCAGAACCATATTTCTGAAGTTGTCCTAGCAAAAGAAACCTGCCCTTTCCCGCATTGTACACTTTTCTTAAGCCTTTAAAGGCCATCGAAGTTGATCTTTATCTCACCTCTGCGAAAAAGACGAAAGTACCATATTTTCGACGGGTCACTATTCAAAGTTAAACATTACAAATATGAAGAAATTGGTATTTTCGTTAAGAAAAAAAGGACCATCTGCTATCGCACAAAATTTGAAAGCGGTATTTCATCGTGTTGAGGCGTACGAAGCTGCGGAAGTTGCATATTTTTTCGTTATTTCACGGGGATGGGGGAGGCAACCCCCATGTAGGCGTATTTTGAACTTGTCGATTTATAGGAGAAAGCGAAGCGCGATAGAACCTTTTGATAATTTTTGATAAAGGTTCATCAAAAAGGTCCTTTAGGAAGAATAAAATGACCTAACAACTAACTGTCGGCGTATTCTCGATACTTATGGTCAGTGGCTCTTAAGAGTGCTGGGCTGAGAGCTTGGAAAGCGTACATTGTGGCGCACATTAGCCCACATCGTACGCTTGCCGAACAAGGGCAACTATTTTGTTTTTGTTTTTCTTTTTACTGGGACAGCTTCCAAAATATGGTTCTCAACGAGTTTTAACAGAAAAAATTTGTACTTCTTAACTGAGGGGTAGGGCCTGACGGGAAAATTTTGTTTTGAGGTCACGTGCGACATCCTAGCGCCATAATTAAATGCCAATTATTTTCCCGTCTGTCCCGCCCAAACTCAGTCAAAAAGCATTTTATCATATGATCGCTATGTGCTCAAAATTCCAAAAATCTTGTTTCAACCAAAATTGGACACGATGGACGGGTGCACTCAGTACAACTACAAAAGCTAAATTTAGCATTTTACTTCATGGACTTGATGGGGGGACTCTAATACCCCAGGGATAAGCCACGAGCCTGAACTACTCTGGATTCTTGAATAACTTAATGACCCTCCTAAACTGTGAAAGTTTGACGGAGAAATCGGTGGGATGGCATGTGTCTGATGAACGCGTTAAGACATCTTCTTGAGCTGATAAACCTTGAACGCAACCGTTGTAACAGTGCTGATGAACCTTTGTATACAACAGCTACAACACCGCTAATAAAAGCTGGAACACATCGACTACATGTAAAAGACCACTGATGAACGATTGAATACAACCGCTACAATACCGCTGAAGCTAATGGCACAATGCAAATTCTCTGACACAAACGGGCTGCCGAACTCCTCGTGTAGAGCTTTTTGTATTATTATGATCAGGCCGGTGAACGGACACGGAACATCACTCCTGAATTACAAAATGAAATACCGAATTTATAAAAAAAAAATTAAGCAATCGTGCCTGTCTAAATTCTCAGCTGAGCCACTGATATCTGTTCATTTTACTCATGTGTAAATTTCCAGACTGCTTTAAGTTCCTCCAGAACTCTCAACAAAAATTTAATAGCACACATCGTATACTTACTAAGTTTTTATTTGAGCCACGAACACAAATTTTATTTCACTGTCAGCTATTAAAGAACGAACCTTTGCCCAGTAACTCCCCTTCATGAGTTTTTCATCCGAGTCTGATAGGATACATCAAGATATGACAAACGATACTCACATGTTAACAACATTTTGATAACAATTTAACAGAGATCTTCCATTGTCCCTTGTTGAAGGTTCACTCGATTTTCTAGAATTTCCTTTGTTTAAAATCGATTTTTTTTCGATACTCCAGTTACTTATTTCCTTAAGTATTTCCGTGCCAAATTTCGTGAAATTCTAAAGAGTGGTTCTCAAGAAATAGGCATACTTCCGAGAAAGCCAAATTTCCTTCAATGGCAATTTTTTTACTTACTACGCATGCGTTGCATTTAACTGGGTTCTTTCAGTAACGGCGAAAAAGCTGAGAATTGCTGGGTTCTTTTCACCGTAAACTTATTCTAACATATCTTTGTAAGAAAATATTAAAGCCCTCAATCACCGCGCCAACTATAGAGAAAAATAGCACAGACAATGCGGGTACGTGTTGTGTAAATAAAATGACCGCTCTATTGACGGCATGTTTGTTTTTTGCAATCCTTGTGCGCGTGCTGAATTGCACCAGCAAAAGCGCGCGCGAAAACTGTGTTCAGCCACCTGAAGTGCCACTCCCGCTAGAGGTGGGTCCTCTCGACTGCCCGGTCAAAAAATATTTTCCTAATTTTTTTCCTATGAAAAGGGTTTAGGACACATGTATCAAAAATAGTTTGGTTGTTTTCCAATTCTCTTTTTTTTGCCTCGCCACAAGCGAAAATTAACTTCTGGCTAGACCACCCGTGTAAACAACGATCATAAGTGTAAATTTCACGACTTTTGTCGAGCGCGCTGCGACTGCAGTAGCTAGCTCACGGAATTCCCTCTTGCTTCAAGTTACTAGCTATATTCTGTCAGTTCACAGACAGAATATGGAAACTTCCCTTGAAATCATTTTCATACCAACGTGATCCGAACAGATCCTTCCCTTCGACATTAATTTGCATATCAAAAATGAACCAATGCAAAACAAAGAACTCTCAAGATTTAGGCTTAACTAGGGCTAAAAATACATATCGGAGGATAGTTTATACACCAGGGAAGTCATCAATTGTTTCCAACCTGAGGGTATCTCTTTAGCTCTCATCCACCATCATCTTGAAAACAACGCAAATCAGTGTCTTTGCTTAATCGGGCACGTGTCAAAGCTATTTGCATAATTCTAAAAAATTACGGATACGTCTTTGACCGTTTAAACTTCGTTTGTTTGTCTTCTACGTTAATTATCTTAGGTTTTCATAACAATTGGATGGAAATAAATTGCGAGTCGTCTTAAAACGTTGAATAAACGTGATTAGTCGTAACGCTTGGGTGAAAAAGTAAGCAAAGGGTGATCGGAAGGCGCTTCCTCGATAATTTTCCTTGAATCAGGTCAATAGCCACGTACAGAGTGGAGACGATCAAAATTAAATAATCAAATTTGGCATTCTGGTCATTTCAGACCTAAGGTGTCGCTTAAAAGGACACACAAACAAGTTAAAACATGTATGTTACGGTGTTATCTACAAAACAACCTTCTGCAAGAATTCTTGCTGTTTCTACCGAGGTTTAGCACACGGAATGCAATCAAAAGGCCCTCTTTTCTGAACATTTGCTGCCATAATTAGAGATTTTACGTTGTTACAGTCCACAAAGTTCTTGAGGGACAAGCTTAATCATTCCTCAGCAGGCAAACACGGCCTGGTATGTTGCGTGACCTGACTATGCTAACTTGTCCATTTTTTCCATGACTTGCTTCGCGGATATGTAAATTGAAACTTAAAAGTAATTAATGTAACGAATTAGAACCAAAAGTTATAGATGGGCTGAAATAAAAGAATTGGGGACGGTAATTGAGCTTACATTGGTCTACCCCCCCCCCCCCCTTGGAGGTTCTAGCATACCTCGATCCATCCCTCTCGCTTTGGATAAGTCTTTTACCCATGTGTTTGTTTAGCGGAGAGGAGAGGATCTTCAGTTATAGATATGTTTTGAGAAATTTATCGCACAAAAATGTCTACTTGTTTCATGGAAAGCAAAGACTGTAGTGGATGCGGGTATTAAAGCGGAGCTTCAGTCCCGATATCTCTCCTGGAATGCCAGAACGACGTATCAAGTCATTTGAAGTACCATCTATCTAGCGAAATCCTCGAGTACGAGTCAATTTGGCTTCGTTCCGGTCATTTTGGCTCCAAAAACGAAAAAAATAAAACGGAAGTTTGTATGTTCTAAACATCGGAAAACACTGCAAATGCGGTAAAAGTACTTGTTAGAATCAAGAGCACAAAGGAAAATATGAGGCAGTGAAAGGAGGCCGAGTATTCTTCGCCAGATTGGCTAGAGATGTTTTTTCGAAATTTTCGGAATGATAGTTCCAGTCGGATCACGTGACTACTCTTTTCAATTCCTTGAATGCGAAGGTTATTATTTTATTAAAAATTGATTTGTGAGGACCTAGCTACACCAGCAGGCAGAGTCTCCACAAGATCAAAAGACAATTTTTTTCATAACAAAATTTTATCTCTTAATCTGCATCCGCTCAAGTTTAATACGGCTTTGTTTATTTAGTCGATTTTTTCCAGTTTTCACACGGCTTTGTTTGTTAATCGATTTTGTCCAGTTTTCATCCATGAAAAATTTGTCGGCGGTGAGGTGGGAGATTTGCCCGCCATAGCCAAAATTTTTAAGGTCGAGACAAACCATTACAATTGTAAAGTGTTGGTGATGACAGAAAATGTTTCGAGATAGACAACTTCTATGTTGGTGCGGTAGACCAAAAAGTGTTAAAAGTTAGAAGCCGTTTTACAAGGAAAAATTAATTAAGCCCTGCGATTCAAATAACGCTACTAACGTTCGCAACAGAGTGAAAAAATGTCCAATTATTTGTTCCTGAGAAAAGAAATTAGAGAGGAACAGGGGTAAGAACAAGAATAGGGAAAGGATGTCCATATGAAAATTACAATGAATAAAAGGAAGAATAAAAAAAAGCGAGAGAGAGAGAGGGAGAGACAGAGAGGGGGGAGCCAATTCGTGAGTTTCGTTCAGTTTTAGTAACATAACAATGCGCAACATCCAAAAAACAAGGCGTTCGTTTAAAAAAGGTGAAACAACGATGATAACTATATCAATTAAGATGGCAACCAGAGAATATAAACACTTTATAATCCTAGGGATGGCAATGACCATAACGATACTTTTTGCGTGTAGTATTGTTACATTAGGTGGCATTTGTAAGAATAAATTTCTTGTGTACATTTTAGCCATCCGGAAGCAGCTGCAAAAAGTAACATAGTAGCCGGTTAAAGAATGAGTGGCTTTGGCTAAGGACATCAGAGGAAGAAAAACTAAATCTAGCTGAAGATAAGGGTTCTTGTGGCATAGCATATTTGTCGAGTTACGTATATTAATAACTTCATGCGTCCGACATGTAAGAGATCTCTAATGCTTAGCGCAATCAGTCCGACGGTGACAAATGTTATCAATTACTGACTGCTACGTCTGATGCACGATTCTCGCAGTAGATAGCGCTATTTAAGCAATAGCGAAAATCAGACCTGAAAAAAATCAGGCCTGTACGGGATTCGAACCACTGACCTCTGCGATACTAGTGCAGCGCTCTTATCAATTGAGCTAACAAGCCAACTGGGAGCAGGCCGTGAATTTGATTCGTAATAAACCCGTGAAAGTGATACATCAGATACAATGAAATATATGAAGTTCATATATTTTGAACTGCGGTATTAGATACGTCTGATGCACGATCCTCGCAGTAGATAGCGCTATTTAAGCAATAGCGAATTACGGACTGCCTCGCCTGATTTGGACTTTTCAGGGAAGCAAAAGAGGAGCAAAATCGGAGATGTTTTCTTTTCCAGATTTAGACGTCGAAATAGACAACCGGGATTCCACTTGGACTCCTCAGGAAGTGGCATGAAATGGCTGAGACTTTTTCAAATGGTGACTCATCAGATGAAGAAGAAGCCGATGGGCACGTGTTAAAGACCTACAATGAGGCTATGACAAGGATTGCCTCACTCGCAGGACAAAAAGTACAACCGGTTTCTTCTAGGCTTTCAAAGGAGTGGGAAAGGCAACAACAAATGAAAAAGCCCTATGTTTGGATCACGTGGAAGAGGCATGTCGCGCTGTTTGAAATGTAATTGCTCCAAAAGACAAGGAAGAGTTATTGCAAGCATTTAAGGCTACGGTAACAAATGAAGTTTGCTCGGGTGACTTGAAGTCGCTGATAACCGCATACAAACAGACACCTTCGAAGAACCAGAAAACACAGATCTTGAGTTTGTATGCAACGAGCTATTCAGCGAAATTCTTAAAGAAAATGCACCAGCCATTTGAAAAACTAAGCGATCGAAAAATTAAGAAGGCGAGGACTCATGCCAAGTGTCGGAACTGGTTTCAACGTGAACAAACTGCCACACTGCAGAGTCTGAATAAAGCTAGTGAAACTTGATCATTTTCAGTATTTTGTAGACCAACCATATTTTTACCAAGATGTGGCCTATGGAACAAGGACTTTAAAACTTGACTCTGGGGATCGTCTTGTCCTGCCAAATGTCATCAGAATTCTTGGACGATCAACGATGATTGAACAATCTCTCAATTAAACTCTTGCAAGGAAGTCTTTGACCCCCTTGGAAAATCATCGCTTTACAGAATTTTGCAATCAAGAGAGGCCTCTCAAAGGCGATCCCTTCAAGGACTATACAACACTGCTGCAAGTGGAGCGGAAGGGTTTAATTAGCTAAAGCAATGCACAAGATAGTGGAAGAATTGGAAGAGGGCGGGGCAACTGCGTAGTGGTGTGAAGACGTTCGGAAGAGTCTGATGGATGTAAAGCGATACCTCAAGACAGAGTATAGGATGCACTGTCAAGAGGATGGCAGTCCTTGCCACGACCATTGTATGTGTTTTTCTCTAAGTGATTCCCAAAACCGCGAGTTTCAAGTAAGTTGTTCCCATGAACCTCAAGCTAGCTGTGATAGTTGCGAAAGTTTGAAATCCGTTATTCAGGCAATCGGAAATGAAATTTAATCTCCTTTGATAACTTTTGACAGGATAGAGAAGAAAGAGCACTTGAAACACGACCATGGTAAAGCCAGACAGGCGATTCTTCAGTGGAAGGCGCATATAATCAGGATAAAGAATCAAGAGAGAGCAAAACAGAATTTGCTCGAGTTCCTCAGAAAAAATGCCTCCTTCATTGTCATGGACTGGGCCATGAAACTCATCCAACTGAAATACAGGGAAAAGCAGTCTGAGGGGTTCGGAAAGAGAGGAATAAACTAGCATGTCAGTTCAGTTATTACGAGGAATACAGAGGACAAAGGCCTTGAGATCATGTCATGTATTCATCTCTTTTAAAGCTGTGCCCAAGACTGGTACGCAGTTTACGCAGTTCTGGAAAACCTTCTCGGTAACATCAAACAGATCAAGCCTACCGTGAAGAGGTATTTTTGCGATCAGATGGCGCAGGCTGTTACCACAACAACAATCTAATTGCAGCTGCCTCTAAAGTTGGCTCCCGCGCTGGAATCAAGGTGATGAGGTAAGATGAGAATGCTTTTTTATTACAACGCGAAAACATTCTTTCAAAACATGAGAATTCATAGCTTGATCGACTTCAGAACTTTTAAGTTACAACTTTCTTGCTGTCTCTATTCATTATAGTAACTTATATTTCAGAGCTGATGCAAACAATGTTGATCAAAATCTTTTGATAATACACCGCAGGAACGTAATTATCCTCTCTACACTTAAAACGTCGCATATCGCCGACCCCCTTGCCTAAAGGCAGATTAAAACGTATTTTTAATAAACTTCTCTAGTTTACATGCTATTGCTATACGCACAAATAAGTGTAGCGAATGAATGCTTACTTTCTCAAAGGACATCCTGAGAGAATTCAACTGCGTAGGTATTTATTTATTGCGGAGTTGCCCTTTTATATCTTCCTCTTCAGAATCGTTAAAAAGTATAATTTTCATATTAGCATTTTCATGATGAGTGGAATGTGGTAGTAGACGCAAGAGCATACACTAAGTCTAGCTAGTAACATCTGTATTAGCATGGCAGGTATTGATAGATCAGTTATTCTAACCGAGATACTTCCTTTTCTTATTCTCAAGGCATGATTTTTCTGAACCACAATCTGGCAAGGATGTTTGCCATCGCATTATCAGTCCAATGAAAGGGGCAATTTGTAGATATTGCAATGAAGGCCATAAGATTTTGACGGCAGCTGACATGCACGAAGCATTAAAAGTGAGACAAGTGAAGGGATCTTCAGCTGCTGTTTGTGAAATTGTTAGCGATAGAAAGGAACTCAGAATTAAGGGCATCAATAATTTCAGCTTTTTCCAGAATTTTGGGTATGAAAAGGATGGTCTTCGGCTCTCAAAAGCCAATGAGGTCGGTAAGTACAATTTAATACCATGGTCAAAGCTCATCCTTGAGATGCAAGACCCCATTGTGTCAGGGAAAGTAGACAATCATGGTTTCTTCGCCACAGCTCCACGGGCCATAAAACAGAATCGCAATCATAGCCAAAGTTCCAGCGATGATAAAGAGGACATGCTATTTCACTGCCCAGAACAAGATTGCTGCTCTTAGTTCACTTCTTCAGAAGAACTCCAAGATCATGTGCACCTCGGGGAGCACAGCAAGAAAGAAGCATCAGCAAGCCTTTACGACGGCCTTAGACGTGACTGGGCAATGAAATTTTCTTCTCTAACTCTTGAATCAAAAAGAGCAACACCCGAAGTAACGGGCGAAGTTGAACTGACTAAAGTGTGCAAGATAGGCTGGGCCCTTCAGAGACCGGAGGGTAGTGGAAAAAGATTCATCGAGAAAGTAAAAGGGTATCTCTCAAGTTGGTTTCAAACAGGTGAAAGAATGGGCAGGAAAGCCGATCCCGCGCAAGTTGCGGCAGAAATGAGAAAGGCGAGAGAGGCAGATCGTACAAGAAAACTCACCAGAAACGAATGGCTAACGAGGAGCTAGGTTCAAATCTCCTTTTCGGGGCTTTCTGCTTTGTAACGAAGAAAAACCACAGTCCCAAAAGATTCAGAACAGGATGCAAACGACGACGATGACCACGATGATGACGACGAAAGTCTTATCGAAGAAGAAAGCGGTTACCTTGAACACGAAGCAAGGAAAAAGCATGTAGCGGGTGTTATCTCCGAAGTCGGACTTGCTCATCCAATATTATCTGATAGGCATAATATCTGCGAACATGTTACAAATGACACGTTAGAGAAGTTTATAGTCACCACTTTAAGGGAAATCTGTGCATTTTTTGAAATTTCTTTCAAAGGCAGAGATTTCAAGGCCACCTTACTCAAGAAACTAAGTGACATGGAAACCGAATGCAAATGTTTCCAAGAGATTTAGGAAGGCTACTTCTAACTCTGTGCCTCATTCCATTTCATGACTTTCGATCGCTTCATGAACTAGTTTTCAGGTATTTTATATGCGGAGATAAGTTACATTCGCTGTGGGGATAGTAAGTGGAAATAGGAGCTAAAGGACCTGTCACTATTTATCGCCAGGGGTGGAGGATTTTTTGGGGATCACGTGGTTGTTAAGAGAAACGATAAGTTGTCGCCAACAGAGTTTAAAGGAGTAAAGGCTGATAGTTTCGAAAGAAACCGTTTGGGGCTGCGTCGGTGGGAGTAACGAAATAATTTGGATATATCAACAAAGTTGAAATGGTAAATTGGCCACCGTAATGATTACAAAAGCTGACGTTTCGAGCGTTAGCCCTTCGTCGGAGCGAGTTTAAAGGAGGACTGATAAAAATAGACTGCCTATTTACTGCCATTGTGAGGTGGGGGTTATATGAATATCACAGAGCCTTAAGGCGGGTTTAGGTGGGGTTTATCGTAATACTACCAAAATCCTCCGATTCCCTCCAGTACCCCTCCCGATTTATAAACAATGACTGATTGCGCATGATGTACGATCCTCGCAGTAGATAGCGCTATTTAAGCAATAGCGAAAATCAGAACTGAAAAAAATCAGGCCTGTACGGGATTCGAGCCACTGACCTCTGCGATACTAGTGCAGCGCTCTACCAATTGAGCTAACAAGCCAACTGGGAACAGGCCGTTAAGTTGATTCGTAATAAACCCGTAAAAGTGGTAAATGAGATACAATTAATATATGAAGTTCATATATTTTGAACTGCGGTTTAGATACGCATGATGTAAGATCCTCGCAGTAGATAGCATTTTGAGAATTCTTTGTTTTAAATTGGTTAATTTTTGATATGCAAATTGAGGTCGAAGGGAAGGGTCTCTTCTAATCAAGCTGGTATGAATAGGATTTGAAGTGAAGTTTCCATATTTTGTCTGTAAACTGAGTGAACATAGCACTTGAGGCAAGAGAAAACTCCGTGAACTATAACATGGCAGTCCCAGCACGCTCGACAAAAGCTGTGAAATTTACCCTTTCGATCGTTCTCTACACGGCTGGTCAAGCCAAAAGTCAATTTTCGCTTATAGTGAAGCAAAAAAAGAGAATTGGAAAACAACCAAACTATTTTTGAAATGTATGTCCTGAACCCTTTTGATAGGAAAAAAATTAAGGAAAATTGTTTTGGACGGGAAGTCGAGAGGACCGCTCTTAGCGGGAGTGGCACTTAATTATGCTGATAAAGGAACTAGAGTTGGGTGGTCATTGGAACAGTGACTGACACTGTGAAAAAAATGGTTTCTTGCTCTGTATTAAAACAGATGATTCAGTCAGGTTTTCTTATCGTAAAACCTCCACTGAAAGCTTTACTACAAACATGCTCTGTCGATTTAAATCGTTCGCTCGCGGCAATCAAGAAAAACGTTCACTAAGGGTTTGAAAGAAACTTTGTTACAGCGTGCTGAATTGTTCATACACGTACTTTTGTGAAAATTCGGGTGTTCGAAGCGACAGCAAATAAATCCCTAAGGCTCCTTTTAAAAAAACGTCATGTTAAAGAATAATGTTGATCCGTAGTGATTGATATAAATTGTTATTCGGATAAAGAGAAACTCCACGACTATAACATTCGCATAATGCATGACAAAGTAAACAATTCACAAGCTCCTGATAGATATAGATTATGGGATGCTATTTTTAACATTATCGAATGTCTTCATTTCCACTTCTGAAATTTAGCCCAGTTTTACTAATTTCCAATGATCCTAAGGCGCAATAGTATCGTTTATTTAGTCTTTTCTGAGATTGAAAACATCTGCACATCTAAGTATATTTTGTAGAAGCAATAATATCAAAACCATGGTGCACGGATTTCGTTTAATAAGCTGGAATTATCAAATTCAAAAAAGTGTTTATTGATATATTAACATAAACTTTAGGTGCTATCCTTTGACCTCCGTATGGTCCATTATCTAACATCTGAAGCTGAGTGTTTACCGATTGAAATGTCTCATAACGATTAATCGGCGCTTGCGACCACAATAAGTTTATATGTTATCTTCCTTTTCCATTTACCTTATAAATAGTTTTAAACCATCTTGTTATCAGTTCTTACGAAATGGACGGATTTTAATTGTTCAGATTTAGGGAACGAATTAAATTGAACTCGCGTATTGAGAACTTCAAGAAATATTTCAAATCATCTTTATAGCGAGTATCCTGCCAACCTTTCTCTTTACATATTTCAACAGTTACCTTGTGAAACACGAGGCTTTATGTGATCTTATATGAAGGAGTTTGACACAGTTAGAAAGCAGCGGCTCCTTGGTGATGTTTGGCTCTTTAGTTAGCCTCTGGTCAATTGATTGATTTTCCTTTTTTTCTTTTAATCCTAATCAACCTTGGTTTACAGTAAGAGAGGCTTACTCACAGCTTTAAGCTCCCATGGCAAGGAATCCTGATGCCGTCAAGCACTCCTGGCGGTAAATCCTGTAACTGGTTGTTGGACAGGTCCCTGAAATCAATACGGCACCTCAGCGAAGCGTGACTCTGCTGTCTAAAATAATGTTTCCCATGGCCAATATCTTGAAAGCATACGATACTTTTTCAAGATACTATGAACGTTTTCTTTTTCCCCAAATAAACATTAATGAATAGTTATTAACTTAGTTTGTCTTTTCTCTACCCTAGAGATCCTAATGCAAAATAAAATACCTCAATCAATTGGCAAAAATTTCACATTTCACATTGGTTTTCTGAGCAGTGGTACATTTTTTAAAGAGTGCGAATACATGCAGTGCTTGACGAAAAGTCAACGGAATCACAACTTGAAAGAAATGGAGAACATTGAACTTTTTAGATCATCTTTTCTTAAAATCTTTCAGTGGCTTAGCTGGTCCTATATTCCAACCGTTTAATGAAACGCGAAGTGACCAGGAGTAAGTGGAAAGGGTAAGCAATTAAGGACTTAAGGGAGTCTTTCGGAGTTGATAAAGGTGGAGCAGATGAACGGGAACGTAAATATTAGCATATGCAGCAGGAATATCGGTTACATTGTGGGTTTTTTAGTGGCGGCTGTTTTCATGCAGTCCAGAGCAGTGTTTTAGTGGTTGCTTTCAAGCGATTTTGAGTGTTTTTGTGGCAACTGACGTTGAGCTTTCATCAGCGGCGTTAACGCTGTTGTCGTCTTTCTTCGACTATTTATCAACGGTTTTCCACTGGTTGTCTTCAAGCGTTCATCAACACTTCTAAAGCGTTTGTCACCAGGCCGCTTTCATCGCTGTTGAAGCGTTTACATTCAACCGTACCTAAACGGTTTATTAGCTGTTGTCTTCATGCGGTCTAACAGCAGATGCACTTCTGAAGGTTTTTTTTTTTGAGAGGAGTTTTCAAAACGTTAATCAGCAATGTTGTAAAATTGTATTCAAGCGTAAATCTGCGGACGGTGTTGAAGCGGAGGTACCCAACCGTTCTTCAGTATCGTTTTTATGGTTGTAATTCAAGCGTTCATCAGCGCTGTGGTTTTGATACAAGATTCACCAGGCGTACTGTAATGTAGGTCTTCAAGCGTTCACTAGCGATAATGTGGCGCGTTTTAGTTGTCGCCTTCTAAGGGTGTTACAGGAGTGCACCTGTGAGCTGTTTTGTAGAGGATATCTTTAAATGCTAATCCCTGGAAGTTATTTTTACTCATTATTAGGGTAGTTTTGGATGGTTGCATTGCAATTGCTACCATACCGCTGCTGAACGGTTTAAGAGTCTGTCCACGAGAGTGCCGGGCAGGCGTAACACATGCCATCTCACAGATTTCTTTCAAACTTTCACAGATTTAGTTCGAACTCTCGGCTTATCCGGAGTTATAAGAGTTCCGACATCAAATCCCTAAATTTAGCTCGAAAAATGCACTTTCAACGAATCTCTCTCACACTAACAAAATGCGATGGATTTTATTCGCATTTTTTCTAATGATTTTTGAACCTTTAGAAAACGATCCCTTAAAGTTGGAATAATTTGATATATCATGATATCATTTCTGCCAATTTGGAGCAGTTAAATGTACTGGGTAACCAACTATTCGAAAAAAGAAATAGAAAACAGGGTTTTTGCAACTGTAAATATCTCCAATGGGAAACATTGTATGTCGTGCAGAGCCATATTTCTGAAGTTGTCCCAGTCAAAGAAACTTGCCCTTGCCCATATTGTACGCTTTTGTTAAGCTCTCAGGCTCAATGAAAAGGTTTTCGAGGCTTGGATGCCAGCTATACAGTGTTTCTTCATATTTTAGAAAGAGTCTTGAGTTTGTAGCACCCTTTCGCCACCCCCCACCCACCCCTCCCTCCGTACTTTTCAGTTGAGGTCTCTGTGGCATTGTTTAAGTCGTTTCCACCTTTTATGAATCGCTTCATTTGACTTATAAGTGTGGCAAGAATCTTTGCTGGTTTGGAGATCGCTGAAGTCGCACATATCTATCTTTTCCTAGACGAGAAGCTGCAATCATCTCTGATAAATGTACGCAAACTTGGCTTGCCGTGACATCCATCCTGTACGCTTGTTGCTTTAAAATCCAGTTATCCTATTTCCCTACCGAAGCTTTCTTAAGATCTGATTTTTGTCATAATAGCGCGAACTCTTTTCAACCTGGACGCACTGGGGCCAAGATAGAGAATCAGAGGAATTCGACTACAAGGATAACGCTTTAAGATGATGTATAATTTGATCTGTAGATATATATGGCAAACCCCTTTATAGGCCATCCAAGTTGATCTTTATATTACCTCTGCGAAAAAAAGGACCATCTGCTATCACACAAAATTTGAAAGCGGTGTCTCATCGCGTTGGGGTGTACGAGGTGGCTGAGGTTGGATAATTTTTCATTATATAACGGGGGGGCAACAACCATGTAGGCGTATTTTGAACTTGTCGATTTATCGAAGAAAACAAAGCGCGATAGAACCTTTTGATGATTTTTGAAAAAGGCTCTACGAAATTTCGTACCTGTCGACGGTTTCTTGATATTTATGGTCAGTGGCTTTTAAGTCTGGTGGGCTGAGAGCTTCGAAAGAGTACAATGTGGCGCATATTATCTCACAGTGTACGCTTGCCGGGCGAGGAGGAAGTGTTTCTTTTAACTGGGATAGCTTCCAAAATACGGTTCTCGATGAGTTCCAACAGAATAAAATTTGTACTTATTAACTGAGTGGTAAAGCCGGACGGGAAAATTTTGGCTTGAGGTCACGTGTGACATCCTCGCGCCATGACCGAGTGCCAAATATTTTCCCGTCTGTTCCGCCCAAACTCAGTCAAAAAGCATTTTATCATATGACCGCTATGTGTCAAAATTCCGAAAATTTTGTTTCGACCAGAATTGGACGCGATAGACGGTGCACTCAGGACGACTACAAAAGCTGAATTTAGCATTTTACCTCAGGGATTTGATGGGGGGTGGGGGGGGACTCTAATGCGCCAGGGATAAGCGAGGAGCCTGGACTACTCGGGGTTCTTGAATAACTCAGTGACCCTCCTAAACTGCGAACGTTTGAGAGAAATTGGTGAGCTGGCCATGTGTCTGATGAACGCTTTAAGACATCTTCTTTAGCTGATAGACCTTGAACGCAACCGTTGTAACAGCGCCGCGGAACGTTTGTCTACAGCAGCAACAACACCGCTAATAAAAGCTGGAACACATCCACTACAAGACCACTGATAAACAATTGGAAAGAACAGCTACAATACCGCTGAAACTAAGGCACAATGCGAAGTCTCAGACACTAGCGGGCCGAGCTCCTCGTGTAGAGCTTTTGTATTATTCTGATCAGGACAGTGAACCGACACGGAAGATCATTCCTGAATTACAATATGAAATACTGAGTTGTAAAAGAAACTAAGCAATTGCACGAGTCCAAATTTCCAGCTTAGCCAAATATCTGTTCATTCTACTTATTTAGATGTGTTAAGAGCAAATGTGACCAACGGTCAAACATTTAGTGGCAACAGCCAAGAAATCGATTCGGCTCAAATTCTCAAGTTAGGTAGGCCTTATGGTGAAACAAAGCCCTGCATACTTCGTTTGGCTGAATATCGATTTATTTTCGAGAAAATCGATAATAACTAAAGTTCGACCAAATGCCGCTTGTGAAGCTCTAAATTTCAGACGAATCTCGGAGCGTCGCGCCACGAATTAAAAACACTTGAACCGATAAAAACTACCAAATCTTGAAAAACAACATGAATACATATGCTGACAGCAATTTGAGCAATTCTTGATTGTTTATTTGCACAATCTAATTTAATTTAATCGACCTTCTTCTAACAAGATTAAAAATGGGTCAAAAGTAATCCGTTATTTAACTATGTGCTATACAAAATAATCGACTGAAAATCTAGCTTTTGGAAAGTGAAGTGTGCTTCTTTTCGATCTCCAAAGGAGTTTTTGGGGAAATGATTCAGTGCGATTTAATAAAATTTTAAAGTTGGATAAAATGAGCTGATCTGACGGTGCCGTCAGCTGTTCGAAAATGTTCACATTCACACACAAACTCAATTGTTTCGCATTTTACATCCAATCTACAGCTTATTTAACATAATATCATCTTACCGTCCATATCATCTGTATCACACAAGGGGATTGCAGTCCTAAAATTGTTGCATTGCTCCCTCAATAGCAATAGGACTTGGCAGATAGTCAACACATCCTGATAATGATTGTTTACAAAGCGCATCTCGGGGTTTCTCTATTCCCATTTCGTTGAAATACTTCACGTAAGAGATCCTTGTTTAATCATAAGTCTAGAGCCGAAACGTGAACCAAACGTAAGCGGAATGTTGCTAGTTCAGAAACATCTTTCTCGCGTGTAGAATAACGCTAATTAATTCAAAATGAGGTCTACTGAAATAAAACGCAAAAATAAAACATTGGATTATGAAGCACGTGGCTACAGGAACAAAGGTCGTGTGTTACATATACGAAACAGAAGCAAACAATTATCTAACTCCGATCATAATTTAATGTATCATAAATGAATGTTTCATGGTACTTCAGAGGATAAAGCTCATTTTAAGACAAAAAAAGATCTTCAAAGGGCAGAGCCCATCATACATCACTGCAGATGTTTGACAAAGAAAAGTGTAGTGTTTGAATATTTGTTATTTAAAGGAAGTTTTATAAGGGTCAAACCTAGAAAACCAGAATTTTCGCTGAAATGATTGTAAAAGCCAACGTTCAACAGCTTTATATTTATACTACTTCTTCTCCAGAGGCTACGGTGCTTTGTTAAGTTACTCGTGCCGGTAGTAAGACTACGACCCAGGTAACACGTCCACATTTTTTACACCCACCTTTTCCCGGCAGTGGTCCAAAAAAAGCTCACATCTAGAAATAAAACCATGTCTGCGTATCTCGGAACTCGAGAAACGCTTGGAGTAATCATTACACCAGCTGGCACAGCAGACTCGAGTGCGAGTCGGTATATCTACATCAAATACTTGCATTTTGGAAACAGCGGCCGGCTTTGAAAAATCAACTCAACTAGTTAGTTATTTAGTATTCTTGCCCAAGAAGGTAGCCAAGTAGTGATCTATCCCCCTCAAATATAGTCGGGTCCAAAGCCATCAATGCAATATATGGCGAAATATGATAGAGCTGGTGGCTGATGCGTAATGAAAAATTTAACATAAGCCTGTTGTCTGGTCAGACCAGAATGTTCACGCCCATGGGAAAAAGATTGACATCTAGATTTAACCAGAAAAAAAAAAGTAAACAAACCCACGTTTTGCCTAACTCCTTAAATCCTTCCTTCTAAGATAATAAATTTAAGAAGTGAATGATTACTTCTTATAGAGGTCCAAAGCCAATCAATGCATCATATGGCGATATATTACTGAGCATGGTTTGATATATCAGAAGGAACTCTGCGCCTCGTTGTATTTTTAGGGAGTTGTCGATTTCTGTGGACCCTACTTTTGAATTAATTAGCGTTATTCCGCAGACGAGAAACATGTTTCTGAACTAGCAACACCTCGTCAACATTTGGTTCGCGGTTTAGTTAAAGACTTATATTTAAACAAAGATCTCTTACGTGAAGTAATTACAGCCTCCTTTTCAACGAAATGGAAAGAGAGAAACCCTGAGATCCGCTTTGCCAACAATCATTATCAGGAGGTGTTGACTATCCTGCCAAGTTATAACGCTATTATGAGAGTAATGCAACAATTTCAGGACTGTAATCCCCTTTTGTGGTACTGAAATAAGGACGGTATTATATTATATTATATTAAATAAGCTGTAGATTGGATGTAAAATGCGAAACAATCGAGTTTGCGAGTGAATGTGTACATTTTCGAGAAACTGACGGCATCGTCAAATCAGCTCATTTTATCCAACTTTAAAATTTGATTAAATCGCACTGAATCATCTCCCCAAAAAATCCTTTGGAGATCGATAAGAACCACACTTCGCCTTCCAAAAGCCAGATTTTCAGTCGATTGTTTTGTATAGCACATATTTAGATAATAGGTTACTTTTGACCCAATTTTAATCTTGTTAGAGGGTCGGATTAATCCAATTACGTTGTGTAAATAAATGATCAAGAATTGCTCAAATTACTCTCAAAATATGTTTTGATGTTGTTTTTCAAGATTTGGTAGTTTTTATCGGTCCGAGTGTTTTCAAATCGTGGCGCGACACTCCGAGATTCGTCTGAAATTTAGAGCTTCAAAAGCGGCATTTGGACGAAATTCAACTTTTGTCGATTTTCTCGAAAATAAATCGATATTGAGCCAAACGAAGTATGCAGTGCTTTGTTTCACCATAAGGCCTACCTAACTTGAGAATATGAGCCGAATCGATTTTTCGGCTGTTGCCACCATATTTTGAAAATGTTCGGTGTTTGGCCACATTTCCTCTTAAATTCCAAGCTGCTTTAATTTCCTTCAGAACTCTCAATGAAAACACACACATCATATATTCACTAAATTATCATTTGAGATACCAGGACAAATTTGATCTTAACTGTCAACTATTCAAGAATGAACCTTTGTTAACTCCCCTTCATGGGTTTTTCATCTGAGAAGATACATCAAGATGTGATATATAGCTTCTATTTTAAATAAATGAAAAAAGAACTCACAGCGTTATCCCTGCATCTTCGGAAACGTAAATGCCCGCCAATACTCTTAGTGGTAGATACTGTAACTTGTTGTTGGACAGGTCCCTATAGTCAACAAGTCAACAAGTCAACAGTTTCAAGGTTCATCATGGCGGTCAGACACGTCCGTATGGGCGGCACACTATTGTGTCTTTTATTCCTTGTCGCACTTCTACGAGAAGTTCATGAGTCATCAAACTGCAGTTTTATGCATCCCGAACGCTGTACGCGACTGGTTATTCCACTACATTTAACAACGTCAAGTGCTTACTACAAACCACCTTTTAAGCTCGCATCGAGGCGTTTTAATGGAGGAAGATTATTATACACTGCTACTGGTGTAGGTACATTTCAAGCGCAAAGATTGTTGATTTCTGGAGATGTTTCACCAAACCCTGGTCCGAGAAAGAAGCATACGAAATATCCTTGTGGTGAATGTTCTAAATCCGTAAGAAGCAATCAAGACGCCATTTTATGTTCTGAGTGCAACACCTGGTCGCATGCAAAATGTCTGAATATGTCGAACTGGACCTTTCAGTACTACCTTAATAATCCATCAGTTGACTGGATATGCTCCTTCTGTGCCTTGCCGAGGTTTAGCGATTCATTCTTTTCCACCTTGAATAGTTCCACGCATGAAAGTGCGAGTGAAACCGAGCTGGACCTTAGTTCACAACCTTCGGACATGAAGTTAATTAGAAACGAAAATCGCAAGGAATGCATTATAGCCAACCTAAATGTAAACAGTTTACCTAGCAAATTTGAGGAGATCAAGGAGTGGCTAACGAACAGAGCCTTCGACATTCTATCCATACAGGAAACTAAGATCGATCGATCCTTTCCTAACTCTCAATTTCACGTTAATGGGTACAAGTTATTTCGCCGTGACAGGAGGAAAGGTGGTGGCGGTCTTGCCGTCTTTATTCGCGATAACATCGCCGCAACATGTAAGAAAAGCATTACAACATCAGTGGAATCACTCTTATTCGACCTACACATCGGACAAAGACGCTTCGCTTTAATCAGTGCCTACAAGCCTCCTTCTGTTAACAATGCTACTTTCAGAACTGAATTGACTACAGTCCTGGATCAAGCGATATCTCTCTGCGTAAACGTGATTTGTCTTGGCGATCTAAATTGTGACATACTTCATCCGTTTATGAATAATAACCAAGGCAAATGCCTTCTGGATATATGCGATATCTATGACCTCGACACATTAATTAAAGAACCGACAAGAATTTCAACAACTAGAGCTTCTTGCCTGGATGTCATTCTTTCAAATGTGCCCATGTTTATGAAATCGTCTGGCGCTATCGAAACAGGAATCAGTGATCATCTGCTAGTCTACACGGTTCTCAAAACTAAAATGTTACATGCTAACGCCGAAGTCGTCAAGAAACGGATATTCAAGACCTTTAACCGAGATGATTTTCAGACAGATCTCAGTCGAGTTCCTTTTCATGCTGCATACGTTTTTGATGATATAGACGATGTTTACTGGTGCTGGGAGACGTTATACAACCAGGTGTTAGATGACCATGCACCAATGCGATCTTTCAAACGACGATCCTCAGCAGAATCGAAGTTTATCACTCCTGAAATTCGGAGAGTAATGGTGGAACGAAAACGGCTTAAGAAAAAATTTAATAGATCACGTAATAAGTGTGATTGGGAGAGCTACCGTCTAGTGCGCAACAAAGTAGTTAGCATGAGGAGAAAATCTATACGTAGACATTTTGAGAAGCTGTGTTCAGAAAAATATGCAGATCAAAAGAAGTTTTGGGGTGCCATCAAGCCTTATGTTAATTCCCGAAAGAATGTAGACAATAGCGGAATAACATTAAAGGAGGGTGACAAAATCATCAGGAATCCTCAAGAGGTGACCGAGACATTAAATAATTTCTTCACAAGCTGTACTCAAAGTACCAAAGAACAAAATCAAAATGGCTATCCAGCAGATTTATCGCACATATCAAATAACTTAATAAGCAAGCCGAATGTGTCGCTAAGCAACACTAATCCAACGGAAGTTTACGAAGTAATGAGGAAACTTGCTCCAAACAAGGCTTCTGGATGTGATGGGATCCCTCCACTAGCAGTTAAAGAATCGATGGATGTTTTATGCTTCCCTCTTAGTACACTGATTAATCATGTTCTAACTTCAACTAAGATACCACAACAGTGGAAACTTGGCGAGGTCACTCCAATTCTCAAAAAAGACTGCAGCCTATTAAAAACTAACTATCGGCCGATAACGATTCTGCCAGCTTTATCGAAGGTTTTCGAAAAAATTGTTCATTGCCGAATAAGCCCGTATTTTGAAGAAATTTATCACAAATATGTGTTTGCTTATAGGAAATATCACGGCTGCGACTCAGCACTTCTTAGTCTAACCGAACAATGGAAAAAAGAAATTGATAACAACAAATTGATCGGTCTGGTCTCTATGGACTTGTCCAAGGCCTTTGACACCTTACCTCATGAACTGATTGTTTTGAAATTAAAAGAATATGGAGCAGATGAAGCAACAACCACCCTGATAAAAGATTATTTATCAAATCGATTCCAAAGAGTGAGACTAGGGAATACACTGTCCAATTGGCAACCTATTTGCAATGGTGTACCACAGGGATCCATCCTCGGCCCTTTACTATTTAACATCTTCATGAACGATCTTTCATATGTCATCGAGAAGTGCACTCTGTCCACTTACGCTGATGACACTCAAATCTTTTACGCCGACAATCAACTCTCCAAAATAGAAGAAACAATCAACAACGATCTTATTAGTGCTGATATATGGTTCGCGCGTAATGGTATGAAGAGGAACAGTTCAAAATACCAGGCAATGGTGTTGGGAAAACACAAAGGAACTGATGAACCAGTGTTTAAGTGTGAGGAGTCACCACTTCCCATATCCAACACAATGGAACTTCTTGGCGTGACAATCGATGATAAATTGAATTTTGAAAAGCACATTGCTAAAATATGTAGAAAAGTCAGTCAACAGGTGGCTGTGTTAAAAAGGATGCAGAAAATGTTGTCTTTCGAGACTAGAAGGGATCTTTACAAAGCCTTCATTTTACCATACTTTAATTACTGCTCCGAAACGTGGCACTTCTGTAATAAGAAATCAGCTGACAAGTTAGAGTTGGTGAACAAACGTGCGCTCCGTTTTGTTTTTAGAGATAAGTCCTCCCCTTATGAGGAACTTTGTAAGCGTATCGGTCTCTCAAGTCTTCGTGAACAGCGATTAGCGAAAATTTTGTCCACTGTCTTTAAGATATTAACTAGTGATGCAGGACCAAAAAGCTTACGTGATCTTATAACAGTTAGGTGCTCCACTTATAATCTTAGGGGCACCACAATACTGGACCTCCCAAAAGTAAAATCAACAACCTTCGGGTTAAGATCATGGAGATATGCTGCATCGAAACTATGGAACGCTTTACCGGACGAGTCTCGAAAGATACAGACATTTACTAGTTTTAAAAATTACTTAAAAACATTAGATCTCACGGGACTCTAGCGCGGTGAGGATCTATTTTTAATTATATTTCAACTCGTTGACTACATTATTAAATTCTTATATTTTAATATTAGCCTGTTTTTAATGATTACATTTTACATTTTATATATTCTAGTTCTTAATTCTTAATTTATTTAAATTTATATACCTTCACAAGGCTTTATAATTTCCTTTTTTCTTTTTATTTCGTGGCGTACCTGTAAACTAGCTTTTAGCTAAGCGTTCTGACCACGTTAAATAAATTGATTGATTGAACAAAAAAACGCATTCTTAGAGATGTTGTGGAAACTGATGCTTTGTAGGAAGAGTACATATTCCTATCTCTCGAAAGTCCCTGTAACCGCCTTAAGCTCAGAGAACCCGGCTTTTTCATGTCCCTAAAATTCAAATCAGTGAGTGATTGATTATCGAGCCTCGGAGATTATCTATAAGAGGCTTAATATCCTTTCACGATTTGCTTTCGACCCTCTTGACATTGTTCACAAATATTAATGATCAAATAAAAACTTTGGCCAACATGAAGATGGCTTAGAACGCAGCTTTGCTAAACGACGGCTAAATTCTGTTTAAATAGCCTGCCTTTGAAATTCGATTGGAAAGCAGTATAAAAAGGCGATTCCAGACCGTTCGCCGAGCAGGGGAGGGGGGTTCTTAAATGCCGATAGTTTGTCTGTTAAAATAAATAAGACAAGCCACTAAAACACAGGAAAATACTTAAAATATACAGTTTAATTATGCTGATAAAGGAACTACACTTGGGTGACCGATGGAACAGTGACTGACATTGTGGAAAAGATGGTTTCTTGCTTTGTATCAAAACAGATGATTCAGTCATTTTTTTTTTTTTTTTTTTTATTGTGAAACCTCGACAGAAAGGTTTAGTACAAACGTACTCTGACGATTTAAATCATTCGCTCGCGGCAATCAACAAAAACGTTCACCAAGAGTTTGAAAGAAACGTTGTTACACAGTGTTGATTGGTTCACGTATTTTTGAGAAAATTCAGGTGTTCGAAGCGACGGCAAATACTCCGCACAACGGCTCCTTTTAAAAATATATCATGTTAAAGGCTGTAAGGGATCTTACTAGGCAGTTAGGGTCACTCATACATAGATGACCGCTGGTGGATGTTGTCTCTGTTTAATGTTTGGTATATATTTACTGGTTTTTCATTCTTCCTTCCATATTGAACGACAAACTCAAACTGAACGAAGGCAAGACCGAAATCCTCATTATTGGGACACCACAACAACTAGTAAGTTGGATAACTGAACGATAAGCTCAAACTGAACTAAGGCGAGACCAAAACAATCATTATTGGGAAACCCCAATAGCTGGGAAGTTAGATAAATGAACAATAAGTTCAAACTGAACGAAGGCGAGATCGAAATCCTCATTATTGGGACACCAAAACGACTGGGAACAATGTAGAACTGTCAGTACTCATGTTGGTTTCTCGAAGATCAAACCTGTGCTAGCGCTAGAAATTAAACTTAATCCCAGACTGTCTATGCCAACAGACATCGCAAATATAAGCAGCTTTTCAGTGACGTCTACGACATCATATTCACCACATTCAAAAAATATCTCTTACAACAGTCAACTGAGGCCCTCACTGGTTCGTTCACTTCAATCCGTGAATATGCTGGATAGGCTACTGCCGTAGTCTTCTGTATTTATCACTAGTTTATGTTATAAATAAATTGCAGCGCGTAAAGAATAAATAAGAATAAAGAATGCTTGGTCTAAACCGATCTTCAGAGAACAAAAATTGTGTCGAAAAACCCCGCTTATTTTTTAATTACATCGGCTACCGATCTTCAGAGAACAAAAATTGTGTCAAAAAACCTCACTTATTTTTTAATTAGATCGGCTACCGATAAGAAACAGAGTTGAGTTTAAAACAGCTCCAAATACTTTCACGATTCTTTAAGTTATAATTTTTCGGCCCCCTTCTACCGAAAGATGAAACTCAGAATTCCTTCTCCGTAATACCTGTCTTCAGTCTAAAGCTACCCTAGGTGAACAATTTCTACTGTTCTGTCCCAAGATCCCACTAATATAGAGAGTGCAAATACCATCGAAATCTCCCCTTTTTTTAGACGGGTGTCTTTATCAGAGCGTTTTATCGTAGATCAAATTTTTCTTTTCATTATATTGTAGTCTTTTGTGGTGACTTCGTATTCATATTCCCTTCTCTTCGCAGTTTTGGTTCAGTGTACTAGTATTTTAACTCTAAATTGTTACGCAGATTTTAAAATTTTATGTAATTTGCGCGTCATCAATTTATCATGATTATCATCATTAATATTATTGTTATTATTATTAGGCTTTATCTTTCTTATAATCCTCACAAACTGTCCCAGTCTCCTCTGTGTCAAGGGGTGTCTTGCACATGTATGAACGCCATCCACCAGAGGAGGAGCAGAACTCCGAAACACAATCGTACAAGGTCAAAAGGATCATTCACATTTTTTTCGTCAAATAATGTCAAATTCGCTGGATTGAATGAATTCTGTTGCTTATATTTGTGTTGATCCCGGCACTGGCTACCAAGCGTCCGGAGTGTCCTCTCAAACTTACATGCCATTTAATCCAGTGCGACGATACCACAGCTTAACTAAACAAAGCAGCTAATTATAAAGAAGATTTTGTGTTGTTTTCAATCAGGCCGTACTTTCGCAGAACAGGGGTAGGAGTTTTGAAGGGCCAAAGCAGGATAAATTTTGACACCTAACACATGAACATCGCTCAAAGAAGAAATTTTTTTCTATATTTGTCTGTTCAAAAAGCCAAACCGAGATAAAAGAGAGGGAAAAGCTCAAAACAAACCCTTTCTTCAAATTTGCTGATGAAGGAACTAGAGTTACGCAATAGATGGACCAGTGGGTGACACTGATAAGATATGGTTTCTCGTTTCGTTTCAAAATTATCGAACTACAACAGCTGATTCGGTCAGTTTTTCTATTGTAACACATCAACAGAAAGCTCCAGCGCAGACATATAATATCGATTTGAGTCGTTTGAACGCAGGCATCGGAAAAATCTTTTACAAGCAGAGTAATTGAAAGAAGCCATAGCTCGCCTCAGCGCACTGATTCGTTCACATATTTCAGTAAGATTTAGCGCGTTCGAGGCGGCGACGGCAGATAACTTACCCGGGTTCTTTAAAAAGCGTTATCTTAAAGAATAATGTTGAGTTAGTCCGTCGTAATTAATATGAATTATAATTCGGATAAAAAGGAACTGTGCTAGGACATCTTCATAATGCACAACAAAGTAGATAAT